>NC_142935.1:93332944-93342944 GCF_046866305.1 Octopus bimaculoides
AATCTTCTCTAATTGTGGAAGGATTAAAACTCTTTATTTGTGGAAGATGAGGTTCCTTATCACACAGCTAAAAACACCCAAGATTGATTGGAAAAGAATGGCATTAAAAAAAAGTCACCAGATATGAAAACCTATTGAACACCCCTAGGGCATAATGGATAAGACACTTCGTAAAAAGAACAAGAAAGCATCCTCTAAGCCAGATCTTTGGGGATTACTGCATGAAACTTTGCGCGGTAATTCCCCAAGAGAATATTCACATTATAATAATTAGTAATAAATTTGAATAGGTAGGTAGGTAGGTAGGTAGGTAGGTATACATATACAGTTGTGGCCAAAACTCTGAAATATAAGTCTGAAAATTACTAAATGTAGACAATTTTTCCAGAATTATATTTTTGATTTTCCTATATATTCTAGATATTTAAGCACTGGATCAGTTATAAAGTATATTTCTAGACTGTATCGATTTGAATCGAATCGTACTTGGGCATAACAATTTTCATTTTTAAACAAATGTTCCAAACTTTGGCCACGACTGTATATATGTGTGTGACTGTGTGTGTATGTGTGTGAGTATATGCAAGTGTGTATATGTATAGATAAATATATTCATTTGTGTATATATTCATGTACATACACCAAATCACGTACATACATGCATGTGTGTGCGTGCGTATGCATGTGTGTGCGTGCGCGTTTATATGTGTATTGCGTGAGCGTGCATGTGTATGTGTGTATGCGTATGTTATTTTGTAAATTTAGGAATAAATATATGCACAAAAGTAATTAATTCTCAACTAAAGAATATCTCGGATAATTAAACTATCAGCACTCCACCCCATCCACTGCCCTATTCAGCTTAGTATTTTGGAGGGGGGAATGCACACAAAAGACACGTGATTTTTCTGTAAATGGATTTACACTCTGCAAGTAATGAAATTGACCTGTCATTTTTAGGTCGAAAATATATCAGCTTTGCATTGCATGTTTTCTTCTACCTATCTCAGACAGGTGGAGTAAGCGATAAAAAGAAGGTAGAACTAAATTCATAATTTAAGTACAGCCAGTACCTTCACAATCCTAGCAGAAAGAAAAAAATTGCTGATGTGTAACAAAAGGGCACAACATATTTTGTCAACTACAAGGAAACCATTGTTACGGATATGTTATTCTTTCTTCTCTGTAATACATGTATATGTGTGATTGTGTGCGTGTGCTGTGTGTATGTCAGTGCTTGTGTGTCTGTGTCTGTGCATGTGTCTGTGTGTACGTTTGGGCTGCGCGTGTATTTTGCATAAATATGTTTGTATGTATGTTATATTCATATATACACATAAATATATGTGTATATGTATATATATATGTATATGTATATATATATATATGTGTGTGTGTGTGTGTGCGTGCGCGTGTGTATGTATGTGTGTGTATATATATGTATCTCTTTCCTTCTCTCCCTCTCTCTCTCTCTCTATATATATATTTATATATAATTGCTTTCATGCATATATTTATTTCTATATTAGCAAAGGAATGTTACTTATACAAACGTGCACACGCACACACAGATACGTACAGGATTTGGTGTATGTACAGGCATATATACAAACCGATATACTAGGCTTTTTCACATGAAATGTCACATTTTTCATTACTTGTTATTTCAGTCATTTAAAAACTCAATTATGCATACCATGCATTTAATCTTTACTCTTTTTCGTTCTCAACAATACTGGTATAAAAAATTATTTCACAAAGACCTTATGAAAATGATAACAACCAAACTATGTTGAGTGATTGTCTTGTATGAGTACAAAATGGGTCGTTCTGCCACAGAAGCTCTACAGAATATCAAGTGGGCCTTTGGTAATGGTTTTGTTGACATCAGAACTGTTCAGAGATGGTTCCAAAGCTCTCGTTCAGGAGATGATAGCCTTGAAAATAAACCAGAGTGTTGACCAAAATCACTTATTTGGGCATGATGGATTAAATGCTTTGGTTGAACAAAATACGAGAACAAAGGTTCGAAAACTTTCATCAGAACTCCTAACATCTCGCACAACTGTTTTTGGACACCTGTAAAAAATTGGAAAAGTAAAAAAAACGGATAGTTTTGTTCCACATCAACTGAACGAGAAGAAGACCGTTTTTTTGCATGATATCATTACTTGTGATGAGAAATAGATAATCTTTGACAGCAACAGGAGACCAGGACAGCGATTAGAGGTAGGAGAGTCACCTAAACACTACCCAACCCCACCATTGCACTCTAAGAAGTTAGTGGTCACTCTATGGTGGTCAGCGAAAGGAGTTATTCATTATTCGTTTTTGCAACAAGGAAAAATGGTAACAGCAACATTGTATTGCCAGGAAATTGATTGTATGCATGAGAATTTGAAAAAGAACAAACCCAGAGTAGTGAATAGAGATGGCCCAATTTTTTTCCACGACAATGCAGTTCCTCACACTTCTCGACCTACGGTCCTAAAGTTGTAAAGCCTGAATTATGAGGTTTTGCAACATCCTCTCTTGATAACTTTCCTACTGATCATCACTTATTTAAGTAGTTTGACCATTTCATAACCAATAAAACGTTCTTAAATAGAGAAACATTCGGACTGTTTATCATGGTAAAAAATTTATGACATAGTAAAAGGCTGGAGTAAACGTCATAAATGAACATGGATCATATTTTGATTAGATAAATCAGTTCTCTAACAGGTCTGAAACATTTTATTATTACCTTTCAAATACACACAAAGACACACACAAAGACACACGCACAAAGACACACGCACAAACACACACGCATATATATATATATATATATATATATATATATATATATATATATATATATATATATATATATATATATATATATATATATATATATATATATATATATATATATACATATATATATACATACAGGCATATACACACATTTATAGTTACATACGTACATATATATGTATATATGGTTGGTTGGCACTCCGTCGGTTACGACGACGAAGGTTCCAGTTGATCCGATCAAAGGAACACTCTGCTCGTGAGATTAACGTGCAAGTGTCTGAGTACTCCACAGACACGTGTACCGTTACCTTTGTTCTCGGGGAGATTCAGCGTGACACAGTGTGACAAGGCTGGCCTTTTGAATTACAGGCACAACAGAAACAGCAAGTAAGAGTGAGAGAAAGTTGTGGTGAGATAGTACAGCAGGGTTCGCCACCACCCCCTACCGGAGCCCCGTGGAAGATTAGGTGTTTTCGCTCAATAAACACTCACAACACCCGGTCTGGGAATTGAAACCGCGAACCTACTATATGTGTATATACACATAAATATTTACTCACATCAGTGTGTGCAGTTGTATTTGTATGTAGATATGTAGTTATGTATGTATGTATGTATGCATGCATGAATCTCTACGAGTATCAACATTACATTGTAACGCAAAATATTCTGTCCTAAACTTCTTAATATATTTAATCATCTATCTATCTATCTATATATATATATATATATATATATATATATATATCTTTTTATCTATCTATCTACCTATATATATATATATATATACACACATACATGATGCTTAAATGTCCTATAAAATCAACTTCTATGGCGTTCATACAACAATTGATATTTCCATATATCTTCGCAGTATACATATATTCAGCACTATCATGTGATGCGGTTTCAATTATGAAGGAATATATGTGTATGGAAGACGATAAATGTCAAAATATTTAGATCTTGGTTTATAGCCTTGTTGTTTTTATTAGTGCCACACGAGAAAATTAAATACTACGGGATAATGCCTATTTGTAGTAGTATAAAGGCTAATAAAAATATAACGTCAGAAAGGCTTTGATAAAATTATTGAGAGGTAGTGCGGAAAACTAATTTCATTTTTCTCCACGAATAGTAAGGAAATGTCTCCTTTGGCTGGAGCATCTAACTGTCGTAAATTGCTTGCCAATATCAAGTAGTTACGTCTTTGAATATTATGGATTATGACTTTGTGTCAAGAATTTTTAAAATATGAACGGTGCATTTGACCGCTGTTGCATGAGAGTGTAAAAGTCTATTCTCTCTAACTCTTTTATTCCATCTAAAACATTTTAAATCTTCACGTGGTCATCAAACGAAATCATTAAACAAGTATTATGCGTCAGATAAACGAATATCTGTTATTCAGAACAAGTCTGTATATTTGTAGTAATGGGAACAGCCTATTTGTTGAAATGTTGCATTAATAGCAGGTAAATGTTTTATTGAACCCAAGGAGGTTTAATGAAAATTCGACTCCAGTGATGCATTACAACACTAAATATGAGACACATAACCAAATATCGCCCGATCGGATGACATATTTATCCGACTATTTATTGAGTCTGCAAATTTAGTTCCCATATAAAATCTGAAAATATTTTAAAAGACAATCACCTTATTTCACTTGCATTATCTCTATTCCATCAGTCAGTGAGTGATTATTATTTGTATACACACATGCTCACATATATATATATGTATATATACATATGTGTGTGTGTGTGTGTGTGTGTGTGTGTGTGTGTGTGTGTGTGTGTGTGTGTGTGTGTGTGAAAGGTAAACAGAGTTACCGGTTGGAATAACTGTCTAAGGGATATGAATATTCGTTCTTACTACCGGTATCAATTATCTATGTTAGTCCTCGGTATGGGTATGCAAGCACCATCACAACATAAAATAAAATAAAAATGAAATAAATATTATCAACCATGCGGCAATAACTTTCTAACAGTTAAAGGAAAACTACTGTTAGGGGAGGTAGTTACTAGTCGATTTATCTTTGAAATATAATGATAAATTTAACATCTTAAATAGTCAGCATGTTTTCAAATGGTGGTTATACAAGTAACTCGTTCGTCTCGCAATGATTTTTTAATCAGATTTTCTATGTCTATAGAAGCTTTTTCTGCGCATGCTGTTGATAGCAGATACTTGCTGCCGATGATGTGCGAAGACAGAGAAATAATGATTTAATAATTAAACTACTGCTACTCAACAGTTTTCGTCTGCTACTGATGCAGTTTTGTGTTTTTGTGTCTATATGAGAACATTGGTCAAGACGAATACATCGCTTTTGTGGCTTTCTATATGTATATTCGTGAATTTGAGCGTGAGTGAGTGTGTGTATGTGTGATTGCGTGTATGTATGTGTACGTCTGTACTACAACATATATGTTCCTTTATTTCACTTATGTTAAAATCGTCATGTTAATATCTACTGCCAAGCATGGTACGAAACTTATGTATACCTTTTTTCTATTCTTCAGAGCTATTTATCTTAAAAGTATCCTCCTATCTTCTTCAGGCAGTTTCTCAGAAATAATGTATCAGTTAATATCTTGATTCATTAAATTTTCAACCACTTTTTATATACGCTGATTAATATATGCAAGAATCGAGATATCTACCCCATTTTGATGCAAAGCATTTATAATACAATCCAATGAAAAATGAATAGGTTGAGGTCTGAATGACTCCTTAAAACATGTATATATTTTATAAACCGTTGAAATGTGCCCCAATAACGACGCATAATAACGTAAAGCTTAAGATATGCGTCTTTATGGTATTTACCTTTATGGTGACGTACTGGCAGAAACGTTCGTGCGCCAGAAAATGCTTACTGGCACATTTTCCGGCTTTTTGTTTTGAGATGAAATGTCAGATGTCGACTTTGCTGTTCATCTATTTAGGCCAATGACATGAGTGACCTTTGAGCACTGGGGTCAATGTATTTGTGTAACCATCTACCCAAACCTGTCAGTACCAGTGCCTACCATAGAAAAGATTATGGGACTTAGCTTTTACCAATTAAATCCATTTCGTTACGTACACACCAGTATTTGAACCAAAATTCAGTTTTCAAAAAACTCTTTTGGTTTTGCCTATCTCTGTTGCAAAAATCTTCGAAACCTGTTTTTAACTTTAAAAATTCCTCCTTGAGAACTTTGTAGTTTTCATTTAGAAATCGTGCAGAAATTTTAAAACTGACTTGAATGAAATCAATAAGAAATTAAGAGCCAATCAGAGAATCTCTCTATGGTTGCACATCCGGCTTCAAATAGGAACGGTTTTCTTTATTTTTCTAACGTCTCACTTCAAGGATTTCACAAAATAAGGACCAAATTTGTTTCATATATTTCCAGATACTCTAAATTATAACATTATAGGTTGTATTTGCTTATCCTTGGTAATTTGAGAATATTGAATCCAATTTGGATTATCTCACGGAAATTGTGCTAATTTATCGCACAAACTAATACACTGAAATAAATCTTATCCAAGTAATTTGAATGCGATTGCCATAAAATATTTGCGGGTAGTAACAGTATCATAAACACAAAATAATCAAAGTTGATTTTTTTCTTTGTGATGATGATTCATATAGCTTTCGATGTTTCTATATCTGAATAGAAAAGGAAATGAGGATGGCTAAGTTTGCAATGAACTTAAAGCCAGATCAGGACTGATTTCGAGCAAAACAATACAAGTCGAAAACGAATGCTTGACAAAACCTTAATTAAGGTGAATGACAAGTATATTTTCTTAAACAGAGAACATGGCTCCTAAAGGTAAAATAAATTTCTTAACGTTTATTTTTCTTTTTAACAGAGGAAACGTTTTGGTATTCAATGAGCAAACATTTACTATTATCTTAGTAAATCATGTCACATCTATAACACTTTTCTCTTTCTGTTTTGGTGTTTTGCTATAGAAAAATATAATCGAAAACAAATGTTCTCACACTTAAACTTGTATTTCAGAAACAGGCTATAACAACAACTATAAATTCAAAATGAATGACAACTAAAATAGTAATATTTTGTAGAATAGAGTAAAGATATATGCATATCAGATATCTGTATTCACAGCATAGTCCATGGTAAAGAAACTAATTTGTAACGTAATTGTATTGAATTATGTTCTACACTCTCCAGCATCTAACTTAATCGGTAACACACAACCAAGACAATCTCCACCGCCTCACCTGCAACAATGATTGCTATCTCTACCAACGAGTGCTTAGCAACAATTCCACTGCCGATACCACCACCATCACTCTACAATCACCATTACCAATACCTTTTTGTATTTGGACCTGCAGCAGCACAAACACAACATTCGCACTTTGCATCATTTCAAACATCAACGCCACTACCACACCTGCAACTAGAACTAACATTTCTTTTACACTTACTTTCACTAAAACGAAAGAACACTTCTGCATTATATACATTACAGCAACACCAATGCAAAACAAAGCAAAGAAGTATTCTGCCACATCTAGAGACAGAAACCACATACAACTTCAAGAATACTACACCTGACACTATCACATACAAATGTAAAGACAACCTCCCTCAACAAATAACTCAACTACAACAACTAGCATGATCCCCACCGAAAACAACACTACCAACAGTGCCACTACCACAGCCTGAGACTGCGGCTCAAGGATAGAATGTTAAGGGGATTCTAAAACAAATCGGAGGTATTTCCGCTCTGAATCACGAAAGTAAAAGAACAACTGAAATAAACGTAAAAATACAAATAGATATAAATACACACACACACACACACACACACCCACAAACACTTTTGATATATATATATATATATATATATATATATATATATATATATATATATATATATATATATACATACATACACTGTAAATCCTCGAGTATAGTTCGCCCTTGAGTATAATACGCAGGGGATTTTTAGGGGGCTGTACCTCTGAAAAAACATAAAAATTGTGTATAATACCCACCCATTCTCTAACTTAAGTCAAGGAGGTCTATATAACGTCCTTGTTTTGTAAACGTATATACGGTAACGTCCTTTATTATTATTGTATATATAACGTAATGCAAAGGTGTAGCTTTTTTGTGCACTTTGCAGAAAATAAAGAAATAGCAAATAACGTCAGTGAAAAATAAATATTAAGTAAATTGCCTTTACATATTTATCACTTAGAAAATTCTTCTTCAAAAATATTTTTCATTTTTGACCTCGTATATAGTACGCACTAGGAATTTTAGCTTTAAATTTTGAGATGAAAGTGCGGATTATATTGGAGGATTAACGGTATATAGATAGATAGATGAATAGATAGACATAGGTAAAGATATGTAGATATATAGATATATATGCATCTATATATATATGTATGTATATGTATATATATATATATATATATATATATATATATATATATATATATATATATATGAATGTATATATATATAGGTGTGTATGTGCATGTATATGTCTGCATGCTTGTGCACTCTCGAACATGCATATATAATATATATATATATATATATATATATATAGAGAGAGAGAGAGAGAGAGAGAGAGGGGGGGGGAGAGGGTTCGTAAATAAAGATATATAACAGATGATAACTTTATGTATCAAAAAATGCTATGTAAATAAAAATAAACCTTCTTTCCTATAGTGTGATTCAATTAAGCCACCTTCAGCTTCAACAACTGCTTCTATGAGACCTAAATCATCTGCATGCTTGAATCAAGTCGTCGTGGTTCATTTTGGACATTACTCTGGCTATGGCAGCTTTCATATATTTTTTGGTGTTATGGGCGTGGTTATTGATCTCTCTCTCAACAACACTCCCCCATGTGATAGTCCAATGGATTGAGATCTGGGGCATTAGGCGGCCAAATGTTAGGGGTTATGGGATCATGAACATTTTCAGCTATCCATTCCTGTGTTACTAGAGCCATGTGTGATAGCGCAGATTCTTACTCAAACACATATGGTCTTCCATTGCCTAGACTGTCTATCCACTGTTTGGTAAAGATGTCTATAACTCGATGGAATTTTTTTCGTTATGCAACAATAGTTGATTTCCCCGTTGATGCTACTTATTTATGCAAAAGCAATTTTTTCGCGCAGCGACTCATCATCCGCACTACAAAAAAGATTTTAAATAACTTATCTTTAGGAATACCATGCACAAAGACCCGCAGGCCACAAGTTGCCCAGACTACTTGACTAGACTTATACAAATCTATAAAATCCCCTGTAAATATACTAAACCACATAGAAACATGTATGATGCACGCTCACACACACACACACACACACACACACACACACACACACACACACACACACACACACACACATACACACACACACACACATACACACACACACACGTGTATATATTATAGAAATAAATAATATATATGTTGATATATTTGTATGTACTTTTCTTACTCTAAATTTATGCGTAATGTCAGATGTAAATTAGAAGTAATTTTTGCTATAGCCAAAAGACTTCAAGTTTTATTTTCTTAAAACGATGCACAAAATAAATCATTCTACAGAAATTAAAGTGAAGTGAGAATTTTGCAGTAAAAAAATGTATGACCTCGAGTATCAACAAGACTTTGAAACATAATTACTATAATGCAATAAAATATAATTTAAACGGCACATTTTAACCGATTATGTTGTTGAGAAAAACAAAGGCGCCAACACACAATAATGCAAACAGCAAAAATTCTAGGAGCTTTGATTGCGAGATTGTTAAACAGATATATAAATAGGAAAAATATACGTTACCTCGACGACTTAAATATCAAGAGCAGTCTTGCTCAGCTATATTTGGGACATAAATACTGAACTTAATATTTTTTTAAACAAGCCTTATTTCTGCATGGCTTCATAAGCGACTTACGATATTTGTCCATCGTTGTTTTCCTGAGATCATACACTGTCACTTAAATTTTGACTACATAAACAATAGTAAGTCAGAGTAAAATTTTCTTTGACCAACACCAAACGAATACGTTTTGAGGAAAATAAATCTCAATGGTTGCTCTCCTTTTCTTTTTCAAGTTTGTTGCATAATCTTCGAATAACATGTTTTCCAAACGCGCTTTGTTGCAAGTTTCAGTTCGTTCA
>NC_142935.1:93347944-93395444 GCF_046866305.1 Octopus bimaculoides
GGAAAGCTGCGAAACAGCCGTAATCCTTAGGATGACAAGTGGGTCAATAGATATATTCACCTCCCATAACTTGTGACTTTTATGGTATATATTTACATGTGAGCGCGTATGTTTTGTGTTTAAGTGTGTATATGTGTGTGTTTACATATATATTCATGCAAACATATATGTGTACGTGTGTTTAAATAAGTCAGCTTAGATACCACTAAGCGAAGGTCAGTTAATATCTGTCCTCATAATCTTTATCATTTTTCACTCTACAGCATGTGTTGGAGAGCAGGAATATTATTTTGTATTGTTAATCAATTGTTCTTGAAATAATGCTACTTAGCAACAGAAATGTTACATTGTATTTATCACGTCACAAATCTTAGGTTTAATCGCGCACTCGAATGGTATTAAGTTTTTCGGTGTCTTTGTTTTATCCTATGTTGATCTTACAATATGCACAAATAACAGATTATGGATTCTTCAAGTGTGTGTCAGATATTATGTAAGATATTAAGATAGGCACACGCTAACATACACATATGTATGTATATATTTATGTGTATATATATATATATATACATATATATATATATATATATATATATATATATATATATATATATATATATATATATATGTGTGTGTGTGTGTGTGTGTGTGTGTGTGTGTGTGTGTGTGTGTGTGTGTGTGTGTGTGTGTGTGAGTGTGGAGGTGCAATGGTCCAGTGTTTAGGGTGGTGGAGTCGCGGTCGTAGGATCACAGTTTCGATTCCCAGGTCGGGTGTTGTGAGTATTTATTGAGCAAAAACATCTGAAGCTCCACGAGGCTTTCTTCCTGTTTCTGTTGTACCTGTAATTCAAAGGGCCAGCCTCGTCACACTGCGTCACGCTGAATCTCTCCACGAACTACGTTAGGGTACACGTGTCTGTGCAGTGCTCAACCACTTGCATTTTAATATATTTATATTTATATATATATATATATATATATATATATATATATATATATATATATATATATACATAAATATACCTATCTTTAGGTATATTGAATAGATCGCTAGCCACTAAACCTTTTTTCTATTTTTTCCTCCTGTTTATTTCTGTGTTCCTTTCTGTCGAAGAGCGCAGGATCGAAACGTAAAAGACTTTCTCACTCCCCGAGCATTAAACTAATACATCTGTTTGTTGTTTACACACCCACCTTCGTCTTTTCTTTTTCTATAAATCCTAACTATATATAAATACATATATTTATATATATATATATATATATATATATATATATATATATATATGAAAGAAGGTTTGAAAATGCACTTATTTTAAAGATATTTACTTACTTAACCGGTTTCACTTTTTTAGAAAAAGATTATCAAAAGTCTTTGAGAATAATAAAAAATGTTAAAAAACAGGTTGAGTATTAAAATGCATATATACATTCTTTGATGATAATAAGAGGAATATATTTAAAGTATAAAGCTTTGTATGAACTTTGTAGTGTTACATACTGATTATCACACATTCTCTGATAATAAGATGAAAATGTTTAAAACAGTGTAAGTATGAAAATACATATATGGAAAAAATACATATAAATATTCTTTGATAATCGCGAAAAGTTAAGGAGGAACTGACCTGGCTTTTTTCTCTCTTGTGTGTATTGAGGGAATATATATATATATGTTTGTGTGTGTATATATATATATATATATATATATATATATATATATATATATATATACATATATATATATATATGTTTGTGTGTGTGTATGTATATATGTGTGTGTCCATATATATATATATATATATATATATATATATATATATATATATATATATGTATGTATGTATACATACATATATATCTGTATTATGTATATATGAAAATATATATACATACATATACATTTATATATGTTTACACACATACATGCATACATACGTAAATACGTACATGGATATATAGATACAGAAACACTAATTCCTAAACTGAGAAAGTGAGACACAGAGATAGTAACACAGAGAGAGACAGACAGACAGACAGACAGATACAGAGGTAGAGGGAGGCATAGAAAGAGAATGAGCAGAAATGAAATACATACGTATCACATTTTTATGCTTCTCTGAAGGTCTGCATAAATATAAAACCACATTATTTCTGTTTTTCCCTTAGCGTATGTTTTACGAAACACCAAATTCTCATAAATCATTGTAACACCCAATCAAGATCAAATGGAACTATTTGACATAATATGGCTAGAATTTGACGTAACGGTATAAAAATTGGGTTACTACTGTGGTCATAAATTGCTATTCAATCATTTATTTTTTTATAATTTCTTTTGCACGGTCGTATTATTGTTTTATATATCTATAAGCATTCAAATATATGCGTGTTTGTATCCGTCTATGTATCTATATGTATATATATATATAAATATATATATGTGTGCGTGTGTGTGTGTGTATGTGTGTATGGACTTGTGTGTGTGTGTGTGTGTGTGTGTGTGTGGACTCGTGTGTCCGTGTTTGTGAGCGAGTGTACGTTAGTGCCTCTGCCTAGTTCTGTGTATAAAATAATAAATATATGCGCTATTAATTTTACAAACATATCTAGTTCAAACATATTTTTGGGCCTCACTGTGGCAATAAATCCGATCGTATTTATAAGCAAGTGCAACTTGGCTGATTTTATAATCTTTAAAAACTGCACACCACTAATGAGGTGAAACTTTTAACGAAAATAACTATCATAATATTAGCGAATACATTTCAGCTTCACTGTACAGTGCGTGCTCCAGTTAATTCAGTCTTACTCTTAACATTGTATATTGCTTTGCAAAGTATAAACGATTGTATCATGCTCTCGTTTATATTCGCTATATATAGTAAGAGATAAGGTGGCGAGATGGCAGAAACGTAATCACGCCAGGCGAAAAGCTTAGCGGAGTTCAAATTCAGCCGAGGTCGACTTTGCCTTTCATTGTTTCAGGGTCGATAAATTAAGTAACAGTTACGCACTGGGGTCGATGTAATCGACTTAATCCATTTCTCTGTCCTTATTTGTCCCCTCTGTGTGTAGCCCCTTGTGGGCAGTAAAGAAATAAGAAGCGTTAGCACACCAGGCGAAATGCTTAGTGGTATTTCGTCTGTCTTTACGTTCTGAGTTCAAATTCCGCCGAGGTCGACTTTGCCTTTCATTGTTTCAGGGTCGATAAATTACGTACCAGTTGCGTACTGGTGTCGATCTAATCGACTTGCCCCCTCCCCCAAAATGTTGGGCCTTGTGCCTAGAGTAGAAAAGTATATATAGTAAGAGGACACTAGGATTCAACAAGCGAATCTACACTTCGATTTTAACGAATGTTCAAACAACTTATTCAATTTGACCGGCTCTCTGTAGATGCTGAGAGTACTTTTACTTACAAGTGTGGCTGTAGGGTAAGAAATTTAATTTCCAACCACAAGCTTTCAGGTTCAGACCCACTGCATTTCAACTTAATCAGCTGTCTTCTGCTATATCCACAGGCCGGCGAAATTCTTCTGAGTGGATTTCATAGACAGACACTGAAAGAAGGCCGTCATATATACATCTATGTATGTGTATGTGTGTGTGTCTGTGTGTGTTTTCCTCATCATCGCTTAACAACCGGTGTTAGTTTGTTTATGTCTTCATAGACTTAGTGGTTCGGCGAAAAAAGTGACAGAATGAGTACTAGGATTGAGAAAGAGGTACTGGGACGATTTCTACGACAAAATCCTTCAAGCATTCGCTTAAACATAAATGTGTTCTCGCACAGACACACAAACTCTCTCTCTCTCTCTCACAATCACACACACAAACATAAACACACACACACACGCGCGCGCACATACACATACACACACAGGTAAAAACAAGAATTTGGAGAGAAAAATCGTTATCACCAAGCCTAATGTGCAAACGACACAACGTGGATTCAGGTTTTATACTCTTTTACTCTTTTACTTGTTTCAGTCATTTGGCTGCGGCCATGCTGGAGCACCGCCTTTAGTCGAGCAAATGGACCCCAGGACTTATTCTTTGTAAGCCTAGTACTTATTCTATCGATCCCTTGTTGCCGAACCGCTAAGTTAGGGGACGTAAACACACCAGCATCGGTTGTCACGCGATGGTAGGTGGTCAAACACAGACACACAAACACACACATACACACACATATATACATATATACGACAGGCTTCTTTCAGTTTCCGTCTACCAAAGCCACTCACAAGGCTTTGGTCGGCCCGAGGCTATAGTAGAAGACACTTGCCCAAGATGCCATGCAGTGGGACTGAACCCGGATCCATGTGGTTGGTAAGCAAGCTACTTACCACACAGTCACTCAACGATTTTGAGAAAAATTTGTAATGATGCATTTACTTTTAGTTTCCCTTTTCTCTCTCTCTCTCTCTCTCTCTCTCTCTCTCTCTCTCTCTCTATTTGTATATATATATATATATATATATATATATATATATGTTTATCCCTCTCTATCTTCCTATCTATCTCCATGTCCCTCCCTCCCCTTCTCGCTTTTCTCTTCCTGTCTCATTATACTATTTCAAAAATGTATCATTGTTGATCCTTATAACGAATATTTTTACTTCCCTCATTTTCTCTCCGCCACTCACTCTTTCTCCCTATCTCTCTAGCTGAAAGAATTACATGCATGAAAAACTGCATCCATGTTGTTTTTCATAGTTAAACTGGAATTGAATACTGCACTGAAGACATACAGCTATGATCGAATATGTATATGTGATTGCAATTTTATTATCCTTACTGACTCTTCATTACAACACAATAAATAGATTGATTACGATTCTACGTTTGAATATTTAATTTTATCAATCTGACATAGCTAAGCGTGAAATACTTTAAATAAATGGATAAATAATATGGAGGAATAAATAGAAATTCGGCTTTGCCCATACAGACAGACACACACACAGAGACACATACACTTATGAATATATATATTTCCATGTATGTATGTATTATGTATGTATGTATGTGTGTATTATGTATGTATGTATGTATGTATGTATGTATGTGTATATATGTGTTTGTGTGTGTGGGTGTATAGTTATATATACAATCATGTATATGCATATATATTTGCGTATGTATATATTTGCCTATCTATAATATGTGTGTGTGTGTGTGTGTTTGCCAATCTGAGAGTTAACTTCAGAGACTATTTAATGTCAAGCAGTCATTATACACTCTATGCATAAGCAGAGGATTTCTCTCTCTCTTTTTTTCTCTATATTGTCATGACAGTTGAAAAACCATCGAATTATCCTATATAATTTGTATTTACCTCTAGCCATCTTTTGTTTCAAACGATAGCCTGTTCACACTACCTTCCACTACTGGAATCTCTTTGGAATAAGCACAAGCATTTATACGTCCTAATAGACGAAGTTTATATTTTATGTATGATATATTTTGTGTATTAATCTTCCAAGAGTTTTATGTTTCAGTTCACTGGTCCCTAGAGCGCTTCATTCTTTTTCCTGTATTCACACTCGCAAATTGGCTTTTTTGATTTTGTCTTCGTTTTACTTCTTCTTTTTTTACTGATCGAGCAAACAAAGTTTGCACTCTCTGGAATAACCCCAGGAAGGACTGTTTGAAATGCACAAATTTGAAACGACGGCGTACTCACTGACTTGTGCAGTAATTAAGCATGTTGTCTTCTAGAACAGATGTTGTGACATGTATGACGTAGCTTGCTATTGGTCAAGTCCCCCGGGATGACCACCATACCAAGCACTTTTAACAAGGTGGATTCAGAGATGTCTCTTTCTCTAGTGGGTATGGCGAATGTGGGTGTATGGTGAACAAGTTTGAAAGGCGTGAGAGCACATATCTTCCTCTTCGTTAAAGCCCTTCTCTTATTGGGAGCCCTTATGTTCCACTCAGGGAGGTAAGTGAGATTTGAAGAGGAAGTGCTGTCTATCTCCCATCAACTTTGCCGAAAGATGTGTAGGTGTTGCAAAAATAGATTGTTTGATTGTAACTCGTCTAAGGATGCGTTGTGTACGTTGGAGAACAATATTTGGGTGAGGTTCACTGACCTTGATGATCAAGATGATCTTCCATTTAAGGGTTCATTCATTGGCTGAATTTGGAGACTCTTCTGCATCAGTAGGAAGATACGATACGTGAATGAAGATGTGTAGAAGCCTGACAGATGAATTGTACTTTTAATTTAAAGATCCATTTTTGTCACAATCTATGATGGTTATTCAACCCGGAAAATCACATAAGGGATGTACGCGTCTATGGAATTTTCGGCCACTTACACGCTAAACATAGTCGAAATTAGTGGCCAAGAGCCATATTAATCGTATTCTTCATAACGCAGCGTCAACTCAATGCATATATAATATACTGCTATAAAGGTATATGCCAATAAATAGTTTTGTTAATATTCTACAATAACTGGGACGCCATCATGACTTATTATTGATCCCTACCTATTTTTCTTTTTTTGGAGCCAATGAGATTTCCATACGCAGTAATTCCAACTATCAGACACAGCAACTGAGTATCTTAAGGAAATTATATGATTTATAGTGCAGATGTTCATATGCTATGTATGAATAAAATACAATTAGAATATTTCTGAGGTCATTTTTACCCAGGTAGATACAAGACCATATTGGATCTTGAAGAATCTTACAGCAAAGAAATATTGAATTTTTACACAGCGTAGCGTTATCAAGTCCGTGAGCGTGCGAAGGAAAAATTTCATTCACTACGTAACTGCTATTTCGTTTATGGAAAGATATAGAAAGGAAGTCAAAGTTCATTCATATCTTTGCTATTTGAACTCAGAGCGCTGCCAGAGGACAAAGCACAAAATCAATATAACACCATGTCTCGAGTCTTCTAAAAACAAAAGAAAAGTAACAGTAAAGTATGTGTGATGCATAAATGATAATGGTTGAAAGAAATAAGTGGAAAAAAAGACAAATTAGTTATAGAGAGGAGTAGAAACTTAATCCCTCCTGCTCCTAATAAAGAAATGCGTAAAAACAACGAGCGAAAAGAAATTTTAAAATAAAGCTTTAGAGAAGAATTTCAAAGTGATATAGACAACTAGAGAGAAATGCTGGTGAATGAGTGAGGGAGGGATGTCGGAGGGAGGGCCAGACGGAAGGATAGACAAGAGGAAGTGAATGAGTGATAAAATGTAAAAGAGCAGAACATAGGTGGACCGGGGAAGAGATGACTAGATATACTAAGGAATTGAAGCGGTGATATTTCAAACAAGTTGAAATGGAGAGAAAACAAGAACGATCAGAACGTGTAAGAAGCAGACAGACAGAGACAGACAGACAGACAGACAGACAGACAAACAGACAGACAGACAAACAGGCAGGCAGACAGACAGGACAGAGATGCATGCAGGTTAAGTAACAGAATTTATAAGCAGATTATGGTGTATACAAAGAAGGAATGTTGTCTTTCTATCATTACTCGTGCCATCTGTTTGTGGTGAATTTTGGTAACAACGTTAAAAATTACCACAGCATGATCTCCAAAATGCTCCGAGTCTAATACAGCCAAAATTATTATTATCATTATTGAGAAGGAGAGCAGTGGATGCGATCAAATTGACACTGGAATAAGATATCCGAAGCCCAATATACCCATCATGACTACCAGTCCAACATGAGCACACCATGCACATGCAACACAAACATACGTGCGTGACATGGTGATCTCATATCAAGATAAACAGCGTCTAACTTTGAAGGTAAGGTCCACTCAGAATTCCCTTTAGGTCGATTAGCCTATCCCACTCAAATGGTACCTGAATAAGGTTTGTTTAAGGATAATGAACAAAACACCCGTGTTTCCAGAGGTGAATCATTCAAACCCCAAAGAAATCCTCTCAACATAGGGCTCACCCCAATAGATCATCACGTCATCAGAGATGCACGTATTGTCAGTCAATAAGGGACATGCTCAACTGCTCAGGTCAAACAACTGACAGATAAATCTGTAGTATTGAGCAGAATATTTGCTGTATCCCATCTTTTATACCAAGACGAAACATGTGTATGATAAAACTTCCAATCAGTTAAGATGAGAAGCCATGACAAGCAGTGCCTGGTATTGCAACAGGGACTTTATCATTATTATTATTATTATTATTATTATTATTATTATCATCATCATCATCATCATCATCATCATCATCATCATCATCATCATCATCATCATCATCGTTGTTGTTGTCGTTATTATTGAGTAAGAGAGCAGTGAATGCCATCAAAGTGAAACTAAGGTAAAGTATACGAAGTCCAGTATACCTGTCACTGCTACCCCTCCGATAAGGATACGCCAGACACATGCAACATAACCATATGCGAGCTACGTGGTGATCTCATATCAAGATAAACAGCGCATAACCTTGCAGGTGGGGGTCTACTTAGAATTTCGTTCGGGTCAAATCGCCCATCCTGCTCAAAATGTCCTGAATAAGGGTTGTTTAAGTATGTTCAACAAAGCACCCATGTTTTCAGATGTGAATTATCCAAACCCCAAAGAATTCCTCTCAACGCATGGCTATGAAGCTCCTCCACTACTTCTGCTTATGATCAGACATGCACGTATCGTCAGCCACCAAGGGACATGCTCAACTGGTTACGGTCAAACAACTGACAAGCAAGTCTGTGGTATTAAGCAGAATATTTGCTGTAGCCCTTCGTTTTATACCGAGACAAAACAATGTACATGATAACACTTCCAATCAGTTAAGATCAGAAGCCATGAGAGCCACTGCCTGGTACTGCATCCGGGCATTATTATTATCATTATTATTATTATTATTATTATTATTATTATTATTATTATTATTAATACATTCCTGTTTATTATAAAAGGGCGGAACCGTTACCATGTTTCAATACTTCAAACCTGTTTTTATGGCTGCTCATTAGGGATTTTGTTGTTTTTCGAAGGGTGTGTTATTACTGTTCAGTGGGGAGTTATTAATGTTTCACGATGTGTGTGTTTTTGATTTTTTTAAAAGTCATTCTTATTGTTAACTCCCAATTTGATTTTGCTTTATTAATTGCTTAAGCCCGTCACAACGTGCTGCTTCTACATGATATTTTGGTAATTTTCTTTTTTGATTTGTGTCTGTTATAATTACTGCTGAGCAATATTGTCAATCGAAGAAGACAAACAGGAGCAAAGAGAGTTTGAGAGAGAAAGAAAAAGAGACAGACAGACAGACAGACGGAGAGGTAGAGAGAGAGTGAGGGAGAAAGAAGAAGAGAGATAGAGACGAAGAGAGGAAAGAGAGAGAGAGGGGGAGAGAGAAAAGGGCCGATGTAGAGCGAAAATGACTGAGAAAGGTTGAAGTAAAGAGAAAAGCACGTCCAGAAAGACTGAGTAAACTGGCGCAGGGGAAAAAAGCAGAATAAAAGAATGAATCATGAATGATCTAAAATAAAATGGAGACTACAGGCAATAAATACTTTCAAGTGATTTTATGTAAAGCAATAAGATGGATGGACATGGATTAGCATTGGAGTTTTTTAATATTTGAACGAACGAATTTCTTTTCACATTAATACAAACTCAACTCAAATTTCATGTCGTAAATCCGTGGATAAACGATATTTTCATCAAGGACAACAATTATAGATGCTGTCACCAAATGCTGACGTGTATATGTAATGTGGTGATTAAAATTTCTCTTCAAATAAGTTCTTTCTAATTTTAGCATAAGGTCAGCAGTTCTAAGGGTCGCGGAGAGCCGATTATATCGGCCACAATGTTCAGCTGGTTTTTATTTCATCGACTCGGAAATGATAAATAGCAAACTCATAACGTAATGTTACAGGAGATATGCTGCTATGAATTTTGCCTGATGTGCTAATGACTGTCAGCTCACCGCTGTATATGACTTCAACTTAAAAACAACTTATATCAGCGATTCTCAATCGGTATATATATGACCCTTGGGGGTCCATATAAAATTCTGTTGTTAAACATTATGTGCAATAAATCGGTTTTACTTCTACAATGCACTAAATATTCTAACGATTTATTTTCATGTCAGTCCTAGTAATATATAATTCTAAAAGTACAATATAATTTTTCTTTTTTATTTGATCATCGAATGGCTATGGGGTCTACTCGAGTGAAATAGGACTCAAAATGGTCCATGACAAAAAGAAACGGTTGAGGACCACTGAGTTATATATTCCGGTTATTCCCACTGTTGGAAGTTCACAGTTCAATCGAATTAGAACTCAATAGTCCTGTATGGCGGATGGGTATATATTATATATTTGAGTGATCTGGCTATAGCCACAACATTGGACAGAAGTTGATCAATCATCAGTTATGGTGGATTTGAAAACTTAAAGTTTTAATTATGATCTATATACATACATGTACTTGGTACTGATATTGTACAGGTGAGAAGGCACCTTAACGAGATCTGTTACCTAATCACTGATTGAACCATTATTCAGTTTATTAAATTTTAAAACGTATAATTCCTTTTTAATTTTGGCACAAAGCCAGCAATTTTGGGAGAGATATTACGTAAACCTAAGTGCTCGAGTCGGTATTTATCTTATGACCTCAGAACAGAAGGGAAGCTAAGTCGACCTCTTCCGGCATGTTAATGATTCTGCCTGCTCGCCTCTAAAATGTATAATTGTTTCTAGACCATACATTGAAGCAAGCCCTGTGTGTTACTCAATACCTTTTTGGGAACTGGGAAAACTCAGAAAATAGAAATAATCAGAAATGTTTGTATTTCCTTTGCAAGACGCCTCATATAAAATCGTGTATTGAAGCTGTTGTGTTTTGAATGGGTCATTTTCCTAATAAAATTATTCGCGTAGGTACTATGTTTTATGGTTTATAACTCCGTAAATTACAGAAAATTATAATTAGTTAAAAGATTGTGGTTAATTAGTTTAGTGATTAACTGAGAAACATAGAAAGAAGAATAGAAGCAGGACGTATGTTTTACTTTGCACGATTACACCCACCAAAGTACTTAACTTTTTAAATATAAAGCATAAAATTGCTGGAGTCGCCCGTTTAAGGGACAGCTTACATTCTATTTCAATTTAAATTGAAAGCAACATGTATTTTATAACTGCTACTATATTTCTGACAATGTCTTGCTATCTCTGCACAAAAAAAAAAAAAAACAGAAAAAAATTAGAATGCCATTATTACTAAGGAAAACTGAGGAAGCATACAACCCGACTAATAAAATCATTTCCATCTTGGAGATATTGTAAATTGTTGCCAGACTATGTGAGTGTTTTAATTTTTTCATTTTTTTCTCCTTTTTTTTTTTCATAATTCTGAAGTGTATCGTTTATATTCTTCTATTAATAGAGAAGTACAGTTATATTTATTCAGTGTCAGACAATCACGTATGATCATGAATATAGAAGTTGAGTTGTATGTAAGTTTGTATGTTTATGTGTACGGCGTATACGTTTGACTGCTTACACCGATACACATACACGTGCCAATAAATATACACACACATTTATATAAATGTATAGAGAGATAGATAAATAGATAGATAGATAGATAGATAGATAGATAGATGGATAGATAGATAGATAAATAGATAGATAGATAGATAGATAGATAGATAGATAGATAAATAGATAGATAGATATATAGATAGATAGATAGAAAGATTGATAGATAGATAGATACATACATACATACATACATACATACATACATACATACATACATAGATAGATAGATAGATAGATGCATTCATATGTATTAAGATACAATGTGCGCATAAAAATATTCAGCAAACACGAATTAATTGACCCCACCGATATATATGTTCGTGCGTGTGTGTGTGCATATGTATGTATGTATGTATGTATGTATGTATGTATGAGCACCTATAAATATGTAAATATATACATATATGCACTTATATGATTGTATATATATCTTTGTATTTTTAAGTGTATTTATATATACATATATATATATATATATATATATATATATATACAACCCCACACGTGCGCACACACATATACATGTGTACACTTACACACACACACACACACGCACACACACAGACACACACACACACATACATTTCTTTCTATAGTCCTCTCAATAGACAACACAATATAGAAGTAAAGCAAGTGAAACGTGATTGTGGTTAATATTCCAGCGAAATATTCTATAGTCTTTGATTATAATCTACAATATGAAGAGAATGGTTTCTCACTGTTCTATATACGTGGATATATGAATAGAAACATTGCGAATAATTTCTCTTTGGTCATAAGGACAAAGGTTTGTGTTTAGGTGAGTTCGTGAGTGATGATAAATTGTAACAGGAGAGAGGCGATTGTGCGTTGTTCTGAGCTGGTTTTGTGTCATATTGTTAACTGGTTTTGCTGATAGTATGTTATGGTGGGAGCGAAGTTGTACGACGCCATGTTGCGGAGAGAGTAAACGAAAAGGAATTGTAATGAGAAGGGCAACCAAAGAGAAAGAAAGGAAGAAAAAGGAATGAAAAAAGAAAGAGAACGGAGTGTAGTTAAAAGGAGCGAAGCAAATGGAGAGACAGTGTCCAAAAAATAAGGGAAATTTAATTTGAAAGTGTGGCTGAATA
Source organism: Octopus bimaculoides (assembly GCF_046866305.1). NCBI lineage: Eukaryota > Metazoa > Mollusca > Cephalopoda > Octopoda > Octopodidae > Octopus > Octopus bimaculoides. The sequence goes on from NC_142935.1 coordinate 93,360,627, forward strand.
CGCCACGTGTATAAGTTTTTGTAATGAAACAGCAAGAAGGGAATCGAGAAAATATAACAGAAGTTACAAGAGATTAAGGTAGTGATACATGAATGGCGGTGTGTGTGTAATGCATATGTGTGTTTGTGTGCGTGTTTTTGCTTTTATGTGAGTATATATGCGTGTGTGTGTGTGTGTGTGACTCGAGTATAACACCACTGCGTTCTTCAGATGAAAATGAATCCTCTCTCAATATGTATGTATCTATGTAGGTATGCATGTACACACACACACAGACACACACCTTATGGTCGTGAGACGAATATCCTGACCACTAAGGCACGCGCGTTCACTAACTCTGTGTAGGTTTGCCATAAGTACATAGGAAAAAAGGCTACGTCTTCGATATTAGAAAGCATTGCAATCCTTGCTATTAGTGGATCCCTAGAAAACTGGCGTGAGACCTAGTTTAGAATACTTTTCCTATAGTTGAGGTAGCGATAGTTCCACTTCAGGCGCATCAATGCTGTGATTACTTCCGAAACAAGTGCATTGAACTAAATGGTATAGGTTAACTATCCAATACTAGCTCATGGTGCGCACATTCTACTACTACAACAGCCACCTTGAAACGGTAAACTACATACAACTGCCTCCAAATCTACACCATTAATTTTTAGTTGATTATTTGTTATGCTGACCGTATCTAGAATCTAATTTTTACTCTATTTATTTCATATAATATTTCCTAATTTGCATTGAGCTGCCGATTATTCTCACTAACAACTTTTTGCATGAAGTTGACGAGACGGATCGATTATAGATATAACAATCAACTCTCCCTAGAAAACACCTTCCTAGGGCGCACATTTATAGGTAGGACGTAACCGTAATCTTGGATATATACTATTCTGGAAACAAGGCAGGGTGATCTGGAATACCCTTCTTCATATATGTGTTCTCTCAGATTTAACATTTAAGCACCACAAATCAACATTAGGGTAAATGAAATTCACTTTCAAGTAAATCGGTTTTACTTGTTTTAAACTCCTTCAATGTACCTGGGAAGTTATACCCTCGTTTGTTTATTTACAATTTTAAAAAATAACTTTTTTTGCATGGTTGCAGCATGGTGATTCACAATGTAGGAATATCAAGTTGTATAGCAGATATTGTTTTAAGAAATTGTAGACACTCGGTCTCGCATGGGGTACATACAGAACTGCAAGAATCCAAGCAATTTGTGGATGATATCGACTCCATTACTTGACGAGTGATTTATTTTATCGACTACGAAATGATGAAAGGCACGAATAAATACGTTTTTGTTTTGATTTCCGATGTTTAGCTTATACCTAATGTTTTATTATCTGTCTGGCAAACATCAGCATAAGTCATCAAGTAATTTGTATGCGATTCCCAAAAGTTCCCGCTTTTGTAAGATTCATCCGCCCATTGAGGAAGCTTTGATTGAAGAGGCGTTCTGCAATGTTTCAACTTTTCCATCTCCTTACGCCCGTGAATCGTGTGTGATGAGTACTCATCGTCTAAACTTTTGATGTGACTTTTGATAGTGGAAAAAAAAAACAGCGAAATTATATTCACATTCGCATCTACCAGAACGTGTTTAGAATGAATAGATGCAATATTGTTCTTAACTTATCAGAATCCTTCAATATATTTTGGAGTGTGTACCTTCATTCACTCAGACGGTAGCTTAATAAGAAAAAAAAACAATCAGCTTAATACACGTTTACTGCAAAGAAATTAGAATATATATAAATGTGCATTTTATCTATTATTCGATCAAATTGTAAACGAATGGCCCCTACACATTTTGAAGACGTTTTGTTTTAAAAAGATACATTCTTGAAGTTGCTATTTATTATTTATATATGTGTTTGTCGTTGCCAAGAACCTAAAGGAACGACCGATGCAATGGAAATCCGTTGCCACAGACAATGCGTAAAAGATGAAGTAACCGATTTAAAAGATATATAACTTTCTGAGAGTTCTACATTAACTACTAAAGAGCCTATTTATTTTTGATGGTTAACATTTAATGCGTGATACTCGTTCTTCTTTGCATACCTTATTACAGATGCTGTTTCTGATCGACGAACGCCAGTATCAAAGATCTCTCAACAATGACTTGAGGATTTTACTGGTTTGAAGTGTATCTGGATCTACATTATCTAACTAACGAGTCCTTTGCTTTTTCTAAGACTTTAGGATGTGGTTTCATAGCTGTTTAGCTGTTATTTCCAAATTTGATATGGAGTCACCGGGGTTGAGACTTTTTAACTCCTGTCTTCTAACATTAAACACGAAACAAATATATCTTTCTCCTAGTATTGTTATTAATTGATTCAACTTTCAGTGAAAGAAGAAATAAATTCTTTTTTGAGCCAGTCAGAGTGTTAGTGGATATGAAACAGTGGTCATTGTATGGAAATTCACGGTGAACTAATCAAAGTTTGCTCAATTACAAGTCAGTCAAGCATAACTGTTGAGAGAATCACTTTAAAAATCGTTCTTAAGTGCAGTACTATGAAAATAGTTTCAAATAGAAATGAAACGTTCGCTACAGAACACTTAATCATTATTTGAAATGTAGCCAGTTTCTTTAATAGATGAAGAGGTATTTGTCTATGTGTGATTATATAAGTATGGTGGGTATGCGGAATATCGTTTCTTCCTGGATGGCAGTACACATCAAAAGTTATAGTCAGGTTTTAAATCATTAGGCGAACTGGCAGAACCTTTAGCACGCCGGGCAAAATTCTGAGTTCAAATTCCAGCGAGGTCGACTTTGCCTTCCCATTTTTCCGAGGTTGATAAAACAAGTACCAATTGAGTACTGACTTAAATCTAATCGACATACCACCTGCCCTGAAATGACCGATCCTGTAACAAAATTTGAAATCATTATAGTTAGCTTCTGGTGAATGTTACAACAAAAAGTAGTTTTCATCCTCCGTAAAGGCAAATTCGTAAATCTTATAATACTAAAATTAACATCAATCATAATCCTTTCTACCATTGGAAGAAGGCCTGAAATTGTGTAGTGAGGAAGTAAGTCGATGATATCGACTCCATTACTTGACTAGTGATTTATTTTATGGACTACACACTGATGAAAGGTAAAGTCGGCTTCGACGGAATTTCAATAATAATAATAGATGCAATACCAGGCACTGACTCTCATGGCTTAAAAAATCTTAACTGATTGGAAGTTTTATCATGTACATATTTACCATGTACATACAAGATTTGATGGTCAATTGCTTGACCATAGCCAGTTGAGCATGTCCCTTAGTGGCTGACGATGTGAGCGTCTCTGATCACGAGCAGAAGTAGTCGGGGAGAATGATAGCTATGTGCTGAAAGGAATTCTTTTCAGTTGGAATAATTCACATCTAGAAACATGGATGTTTCGTTCATCATCCTTAAGCAAACCTTATTATGGGACCATTTAACGGGATGGGCTACTCAAACTGAGAAAAATTCTAACAGGGTCTTACCTACAAGGTCATGCGTAGTATATCTTGATATGGAATTACCAAGTCGCGTGTATACTGTTGTCGCGCGCCATGTCGCTCATACAAGTAGTGACGAGTAGTATATTGGGCTTCATATATTTTACCCAAGTGTCACTTTGGTGGCATGCGCTGAAGCGCATAACAGAAGAAAAGAACAAGATTGAAATTCAAAGAGAGCACGTCAGAGAATCCGTTGCAAGGCCAATTTTGAAGAGTCACTGAAGACGCAAGTAGAACAAAATCTTGCGCTTGGTTAAAAGAGGGGTAATTAAAAAAGAAACAGAGAGTCTAATTGTAGCAGTCCCAGATCAAGCGATAAAAACAAACAACTTGAGAATAATATATCTATGGAGAGAACGTGTCAGTAAAATGTAGAGCCTATGGAACGAGACAGTGGCACACATTGTGGAAGAATGCCCCAAGTTGGCACAGGAAGAATATAAAAAGTGGAAGCACGACGTGGTTGCAAAAGCTATACACTGGAAGCTGTGTCAGAAATGGGGATTTGATGCTACAATCATCGAGTCGAAAGAGTCCTGGAGTCGGAGAAATGTAAGGTTTTGTTGGACTATCCTATTCAAACGGACTAGAAATTAGAAGATAATAAACAGACATAACGATTAATGATAAAGAAAAACGAAGTTTCTTACTTATTGATCCATCATACCCGTTTGATTCCAGGATTTTAAAGAAAGAGGAAGAAAAACAAAACAAAAATCCAATCCTTTGAAATTTAAAATAGGAAGAATTTGGAGCATATGAAAAATAAAGGCCGTGCCTATGATAATTGGTGCATTGGGAACAGTAAGTCAAGATATGGACCAATGGCTGAAGCAGATTGAAATAGAATGCCCGGTAGAGTTTCTACAGAAACTTTGTCTCTTAGTAATAGCAAGGACTATCAGGATTGTTCTCAAAACTTGAAAGACTGCTCAAAATGAGTAGATACCTAAGGTTATAGGCAGTAACCCGCTATCCACATAATTCCTACCAGGAATAAGACCGAACCTGAGCCAAACCAATATAATATTGATGATAATAATAATAATAATAATAATAATAATAATAATAATAATAATAATAATAATAATGCTTTTCTTCTATTGGTCACAAACACTCAAGACACGGAGGAAAATATCGAAGGACGAGCTACAAGCAGAAAAGAAAAAAATACAAAAACAAATACGCGTGTGGTTAACATTCATCAAGGGGAGATACTACGACATTAAAGAATATAACAGAGGTTATATGATAGAAAGTGGAGAAATAAATAATAAATACATACATACAGTCCCCAAATGCGGGGACTGCCCCGCTTAGGATAATCCGGGATAACCTCCAGCGGGATACCCATCAAATTCTCCATCCTTCGCAGCAAGAGTTCTAAAGTTAAAATACTTAAAAGCAGAGAGACTGGGGCATCCCTGGGGCACCCAGTGTTCGATAATGAAAGGTTCTGAAAGGTGGCCATTCAATTTGACAACCGAGCAAATGCCACTATAGATTGTGGTGATCCAGTCTCTGAAGACGGGACGGAAACCGACAGTTTTTAGGACAGGAACCAGATAGCGATGGTCTATCCTGTCAAATAGTTGGGACTGGTCCAAATTGACCAGTACCTCTCGTCACTGTCTTCCTAAATAGCACATCTGTTGATACTGTCGTAGAAGTCAGCGCTTTTATCGATGCCGTTACTGTTGTTGGTAGAATATTATTGTTGTTGGTGTTGTTGTTGTTGCTGCAGCTGGTTCCGTTACTACTATTATTGTAATTGTGGTTGTCAATGCTGATGTTGTTGCTGGAATTGTCACGGGTCATGCTGCTGTTAGTGGTCTTGTTTTGGCTGCTGATGATATTGATGATGGTGATGATGGTGGTGATGGTAGCGACGGTGTTGGTGATGGTAGTGATGTTATTGTTTGTGGGCTTTTTGAAAAAGTGAAAGGGAGTGGCGACCGATACGCTTGATTGACTACTATGCCTCGGGTCGATTGAACACGAGAAAGCAGATACATTCTCTGCTACACCCATTTCTCTACTTCGACAAGTGCTGGCAATGTTGTGAAAATTGATAGATTGAAAAATATGTCCGAGAAAGTTTTTTGCCCGTTCCGTGATTGAAATAGGGTGAACCTCCTTCAGAAGTTACTTGCATGCATCCACCAAACAATAATTACAATTCCAGTGGCCGAAAACGGCAAGAGACAAGGAAAATTAGAAAAAAATCACCAGCTATGATTCGAGGGTGGATTCTATGTGTGAAGCCATGGCGTAGTCGGAGACGAGCAAACTCCTCTGAGATTTCCCAGTCCAAACAGGTCAGGTGCTAGAGCATAACAGACCAGTCCTAGTGGTTGTGGACAAGGTACACAACATGTGCTATATATTTGATGTTGCATGTCCCTTTGACCCACGAATAGTCAGGAAGGGAGGTGAAACGATAGATAAATACAGCCCGAAATAGCCCGACTGTGGGAAAACGAAGATGAAGATAGTGCCAGTTATTGTTGGGTCGTTGAGAATAGTATTAGAAGGCATCAAGAGGAATATAAAGAAGATTGGGGGAAAGAGTGTCCAGTAGAACTGTTACAAAAGATTTCCTTCTTTGGCACGGTCGGAATAAACACGAAAGTATTAGATAGTTGAAAAGAATGGATAGCATGTTACCGTAGGCTGAAGGCAGCAAGCCAGCTATGCATGCAAGACGCCAGGAACTCCAAGAAAACCTGTGATAAAGAGAAATAGTAATAAGGATAAGAAAAGTAATCCTTTCTTCTAAAGGCACAAGACCAGGAATTTTAGAGTAGGGAACTAGCCGATTAATTCATGGTCGCCGAAAGGATGAAAGGCAAGTTTGACTTCGGCAAAATTTCAAATCAGAACTTAAAGACGGACGAAATGCCGTGAATCATTTCCCTTGACGGGCTAACGATTATGCCAGCTCGCCGCTTCAATGACAAAAATGATATTAACAGCAATACAGCACTACTATAGGCACAAGGCCTGAAGTTTAGGGAGGGGGATAATCTATTTCCGCCGAGGTCGACTTTGCCATTCATCCTTTCGGGGTCGATAAAATAAGAACCAGTTGAGTACTGTGATCGATGCTATATCGACTTACTCCTCCCTACAATATCTACTGCTACGACTTTCTCTCCATCTTTGCTTATTATATTATGTAAACATTCCCACATGTTTTGTAAACTCTCCTTCTCATTTTTTTATATTAGGCCCAATACGTTGTGGTCACGAATGAAAGGGTGATGAACTGCCCACATCCTTAGAGCGTTGGTAAAAATACATCGACGGTATTTGGTTGAGCATGTTTATTTCTGAGTTCCAATCCCGCTGCGGTTCAACATTGCTTTTCATCTATCTGGAGTCGATCAAATAAAGTATCAGTCAAATACTGGGATCGATGGCATTGACTGATCTACACCCTTCGAAATTGTTGACCCTGTGCCTAAATCAGAACAATCGTCAATAACTGTTGCTTTGCTTGTGATTGTTTAGCGCTCTCTTTGAAGAGACTCATGGTGAAACGCGTTTTATCCTCGGCAATCTTCTTTTATTCGACACAGGGAACTAAAGTAGAGGCATTTTGGCTTCTACTTCTTGCAAATTCAGGGCCACGCAGGAGCTTCCCCATTCTATAGTAGTAGTAGTAGTAGTAGTAGTAGTCGTAGTAGTAGTAGTAGTAGTAGTAGTAGTAGTAGTAGTAGTAGTGGCGGCGGTGGTGGTAGTATTCTCGTTATTCTTATCGCATCGTTGCTTCTATTAATTAAACGGCACTAACTTTTAGCGCAAAGCTAGATGCAGACAAAATGTGAGATTCAGATAAAGAGTGTCAGAGATAGATAGAGACAGAGAGAGAGATGGTGGGGTGGGAGTGTTAGAGAAAAGGAGATGAAGAAAGAAAGTGAAGGGAAGGAAAGAGAGAGATTATAGAATAAAGAAAGACAGAAAAATACATTGGAAGAGAAGGGAAGATGGTAATGAAAGAGAGAAAATTACAAAGCAGAACGTCGATTTTTCTTTTGTCTGCTACAAGTAAATGTGTGACGGCTGGTGAACACTTGTTGGGCCATGTAATACAGTTAGAAGAGTAGAAGATATGTGTGTCCATACACACACACACACACACACACACACACACACACACACACACACATATACGCACACGCATATATATATATATATATATATATATATATATATATTTATACATACACACACATATATATATATATATATATATATATACACACAAACATTCATATACGCTTGTATATATATATAGAGAGAGAGATACATACACACAAGACACGCATATACATATGTATATATATATATATGCACATCGCTTCCTCTTTCATATTCTTTACTCACTTTTTTCTTTCTCAGTATAAATATGCATACATATATAAGCACACTCACGTTAAGCTCACACTTACGCACGCAAACAGGCATTAGAGGTACATTTGTATACACAAACACACATATATACATGTGTGTGTGTGTGTGTGTGTGTGTGTGTGTGTGTGTGTGTGTGTTATATGTATATATACATACTTAATACACACACACAGACATATATATATATATATATACACACAAGAACACATATTCATATATGTATATGTATTACACAGACACGCACATACACGTGTGTGTGTGTGTGTTTGTGTGTTTGTGTGTATGTGTGTGTAAGGGACACATGAGCGAACAAAATTTTACAATTGTGGGGAATGGTAGTAGAAAAGGAAAACAATAAAAAAACAAACCTGTTCAAAGACAAGCTTCCGTTACATTCACACACAAACATTCAGTTTTCACTTTATCTCGTTAGATGCCTCTCACATTCATTCACTTTCGCTAGCTAATTGTTTTAGATTTTTTTTTTTTTTGTGTTCTTCAAAGTAACCGTTACACATACATTGTCACTACGTACACATATGACGAGAGAGAGAGAGAGAGAGAGAGAGAGAGAGAGAGAGAGAAACAAAACGTCTCACTTATAGAAGAATGAGAATTAAACAAGGAGAGAAGACAAAACATGTCGGAAATATAACTTGTTCGAGCAGAAAAATGATGGCAGAAAAAATACTGAAATATCAATGAGAAAACTCGAAGAATCAACTTGTTTACGGCTCAGTTGATGCATAATGATATTTTTTCCACATTCAAATAGATATCTTTGAAAAGCATATACATTCATATATGCACATATGCTTATAAAATACACAGAAATGTTCTACGGTATATGTGTGTCAAAATATACTTCTATGTGGATGAATATTCTTATGGAGACATAAAACCTCTTCAATACACGCATTTACTGTACGCACACTCAAACACTACAGCTATCACACTTATGTGTGTGTATATTTATATACATACATACATACATACATACATACATACATACATGCATACATACATATGAAAGCTCACCTATACAGCACAAACTAGTATGACCTGGTAGATTCTACTATGTTTTTACTAATTGTTTTCGGTGTTTATGTACTCAGAAGCAAACTTAGCCTCTCAGCCCGCCCGCTTCTGTTAGCCATATATCAAAGACGTTACAGCTGGAGTAAAGAGAGAGAGAGGGGACTGCAAATCTAGTCGACTGTTACTCATTTTTCAGCTGCTCAGTCCGGAGCAATGTGAAGTAATATGCCTGTATGAAAGACATGACGCGCCGCGTGTGTAATGAATACTTATTGTCTCAAGTCTGATTCTCCGTTGGGCACGACAGCGAGCGTTCGTTATGGTTCGGTCAACGGAGCAGCATAGTCGTGAAGTAGTGTGCAAGTGGCTGAGCACACCACTGACACCCGTACACTTACTGTAGTTCTCAGAGAGATTCAGTACAGGTACAGCTCATTTTTGCCAGCTGATGGGACTAGAGCAACGAGAAATAAAGTTTTTTGCCTGAGGGCTCAGCACAGCATTGGGAATCGAACCTACAAGCTTACGATCGTGAGACGGATACTCAAGTCATTAAGCCATACGTTTTCCCTTGTAGTCTAAAAGGAGGAAACGGTTTCGGATGAAGAAGACTATCAGCGATATTTACGTTGACTTTAAGGCGGCGAGCTGGCAGAATCATTAGAACGTTGGCCAAAATTCTTAGCGGCACTTGTTCCATCTTTATCTTCTGAGTTCAAATTCCGCCTAGGTCGATTTACCTTTCATCCTTTCGGGGGTAGACAAGATATGTATCAATTGATCATTGTGGTCGATATAATTGACTAACCACCTAACCCGAATTTGCTGGCTTTGTGTCAAAATGTAAAACCGATATTTACGTTGAATTTTCCAGAATGTACTAAGACAAAATAGATACGTTATTGTTTATATCTGTGTTTTAGTTGTTTCTGAACACATGGGTATATGTGTAGCGTGACAAAGCGCTTAGAACATGTGCGGCAATTTGTATGTAATTATCCAAACACATTTTGTGTTGAAAGATATGAAGACACATATGCACGCTCTGGAAAATGCTGCCAGCGAAGTGTTAAGACTTCCTGAGGACCGTTTACGATATGCTTCTATTGCAGACTGATATCATACTGCGGGTTAGGAGCAACGATACTGATTGTCGTCTGTGCGCAGTTGATGCAACGTTGGACTATGTCGTGGGTGCTTTGCGAATTATCACCTGCAAATGAGGCCCGATAACTAATTCATGCATTCGGTAGACCTTCCTGATGCATCAAAATAGCAAAGCAACAGCGTTTTCTGAAGCAGCACCAGCATTTCATGCTTGTTCATAAGATCGCTGAGAAAAAGGTAACATGTGAGATAGGACATAATAAACGACATATTGACTTCTGCGTGGTGTTAGTAACATGACAATAATGAGAGGAAAATAGTGAGAACAAAAACGGTGAGAGAACAATGGTAAAAGAACAATAGTACTCGCGTCTCTAATTAATTTTGAAATGACAACTAACACTATGAAATTTATGTCAGGACCTGACGTGTATAAAAATCTCGCATGTTTAGATATAAAAGCTCTGTTTGTACAATGGGAAAGCAAAATATCGGCAAAAAAATGAGAGCGCATTAAAGAAACGCAGGAAATAGGATGTATACCTGGTTTATGTTCCTTGTCCAGCGGATCTAGGAAAAAGATCATACACGGACAAGACATATAAAAAATATCGGTTCAGTCATAAAAAGATTTCGCCAAATACCGTCAAATAAATTAGTTTCTATCAATTCAGTGTCGGCATTTCTCTCTCACTCACTCTCTCCATCTCTTTCCCTCTCCATATAGACATACGCACACAGACACACACACACACACGCACATACACACACACACACACACACACACACACACACACACACATATATATATATATGTATGTATGTATATACGTATGCATGTATATATGAACGTACGTATGTATGTACGTATGGATGGATGGATGGATGGATGGATGTATGTGTGTGTTTCCACGTATAATATACATATACATGAATATATATATATGCGTGTGTATACATACATATGTGTGTATATATATGTATATATTTCTACATATATATATATATATATATTAATATATATGATATTTACGTATATTTGTGTGCGTGTGTATATATATATATATATATGTATGTATGTCTTCATTTGCATATAGACACACACTCGCATATATTTAGATGTACGTACACACATACGTGCATACATGAATACATACATACATACATACATACATACATACATACATACATACATACATACATACATACATATGTATATGCATACGTACGTAGTATTTCCAATGCTACATCACATGTACACTCGGAATAGATTTATTACAAACTAATGATCTGTGTCTGATTATTATTATTATTATTATTCGCATGGTTATTCTGGAATATTTGGCATCGCCTGTTACAGAGCAACAGAGCTTAATATTGTTATTCCTTATTCTCATGTTTTGGCATTTCGCTCCAATTCTTTCGTTACAGACAATTCTGTCTATGAATACAAGCGTAATGTAGGCGTCGGGGTAGATTTACAAAATTGGTTCTACTAATGTAAAAGTGTGTGTCTGTATATGCATGCCTTTGTGTGATTATGTGTTCGTGTGTGTGTGTGTGTGTGTGTGTGTGTGTGTGTGTGTGTGTGTGTGTTTGGAGGAGGGGAACTGTGTCTGTGTAGGTGTGTGTGTAGGCGTAAGCAAATTTTGATGTGTATTGTGAAAAGCGCTTGGATGTATGTGTTGGTATTTGTGCGTCTGTATGTATGTAAATATATGAGTATGATGAGGGAGGAAAGTAGTTTCATGTGGTTCTTCATACAATAAGATTTGATATATATAATTCAACGAAATGTGCCTCAAAACCAAAATCACTATATTCACAACATATTATATTCATGCAATAATATAGAAACATACACACATGGACAAATATTTGCGTGTGAGTAAATGCGTGTATACGTAGATGTGTATGAATATATATATATCTAAATCTAGATACATACATACATACATACATACATACATACATAGACAATATATACGCAAGAATATCTTATATAACGTTTTACTCAGTCGCAGTCAAGTTTTTGGGCGGCGACTCTCCTGGAGCACTTCCTTGGAGGTTTCATCAAAAGATCGCCTTCTCAACCTAATTTTTTAGTCTTGTACTTATTCTATGTTACGTAGAAATAAACAAACAGACACCGGTTGCAAAGTGATGATAGATGATCAGCTCAAGCACACAAAACGCAAACACACACATGTATGCACACACTCACACACACACATGCACACACACACACACGTATTTATGTGTGTATGTATGTATGTATATATGTATGCATGTATGTATATCATCGTTCAGTTTTATTTCAAGAGTTTTTGCCAATAAAGAGTCAGTTTCCAACCTAGATCCAAGGCACCTTCATTAGAATTTCAGCATCAACAACAGGGTATGTATGTATTATGTATGTATGTATGTATGTATGTATGTATGTATGTATTCACGTATATGTGTGCGTATGTATATGTGTGTCTACATGTGTGTATATGCCCGGCTTCTTTCAGATTCACTCTACCAAAGCCTCTCATATATATGTATATATAGATTGTATATATAGATCTTTATACATTTATAAATACTTATACTTATTCCAATTTCAACCTTTCCGGGAATTAAACCGCGTTCTCGGTTTTCTGAGATGCATTAATGTCAGCCTAGACTCGGAAAGCTGAAAGGATACGCAATGTTTCTGTAACACAAAACAATCTCCTGAAGTATAATATATTATGATTCATATTTCACAACAACAGAGTTTACGATCATGCGAAAGTATGTCTGTTATATATCGTCAATTTTAGTTCATTTTTCGTTTTATTATGAGAGTATTATATCAAATCTGTAACTGAAACTGAATAACTATGAAAGATAATTTCTTAATAAGGAATACACGAAATAGAACTCTATATATGTGCAGGGACAGAAATGAGACGAAGATCTTTGCCAATCGGTAAGATTATTGACATAGCGATTAAAAGCCTTACTCTATATGTGACAAATATACTATAACGTCTGCGTTAGTACTGGAAGCTTTCGTTTAACAGATGCTCATATCTGGCTCAGGACATAGAAAGCATGTTTAGATCGGTAGGCTTGGATATTTACTGAAAAACTTTATACGTATACACCTTATATGTTTATGCATAGTTGACGCTACAGAGTTTAAGGAGGATGAAGCATAATATGTATTAGTTTGGGAGAAGCCTGTTTTAAAGTTGAAAAAGTGACTAATTGATTTAGAGTGTATTTTTGTCTGACAAAATTTTATGTAGTATATGATACCAATATTATTTTAGTTTTAAAGATTAAGCATTATTAGCGGAATTAGTGTTTGAGGAATGCAGCATTGGGTAGTGACAAGGGAAATTGTGTAGAATGAGGTTATGAACTATGATAATTTGGGACCTCTGTTTTTTGTCTCATTTTTAATTGCTGGATCCGGAGAAGAGCAACATTGTCCACGCCCTTCAGTGGCCATCTTCTACGCTTTACGCAGATGATGTATATGATACCCTCAAAACTGTATAAGTCAACACCTGCAAAACAGGCACCACCATGGAGTGAACGGCAGGCAGTACAGTATTTGAAAAAGAGGAATTAGGCATAATCATTGCGGGTTGTGGAGGAATTGGGCATAATCAGTGCAGGTCTTGTAGGTATCAGACACAGCAAAGGTGAAGAAACTAAGCAGGATGAGTGGGTGGATAATGTATAATTGGAGATGATGCAAAGTCGGCCAACTCTGAAGAACAATAACCAATACACTAGATGTAAAACCGGAAAGAAATACCAGCTCCCTATATTCCAGAGGCTGGAGTGTGTCTATGAGAATTTCGTCAATCATTCAGGTCTGTATATTCTAGATATGAGAACGTTCAACCGTAGCTGTATCGTACCAGATTTGAGACAGCAGTCATCAGGACAAGACCGCATATGATTGAAAGATGATCTGTAGTTAGGGATGCTTGATAAGTTGCATAGAGGGCATATATACGAAATGTGTGGCAAAGAGATAAGTCAAGACGGGGTGATATAAGTTTTTGTTTCTGATATCAAAATAAGAGAAAGAAGCGATGTATCCACAATATTACTGGGCAGACACCTTTGATAGTTGTGTAACCTGAACTGGAGACATGAAGGATAAATAACGGCTGAAAGATTAATGCGTTCGTAACAAGCAGTGTGTGCTAAGCTATATAGAGAGTTTACGTAGTACTGGGGCTACTAATATTCGAAAATATGAATTATTAGAAGCTGAAAATTAACGCGGGTGGTAAAGGCGTGATGTAATTGAATATAATCTAAATTTAAAACAGGTTAAAAGCAACTTAGTTAATAAATAAAAACTAGGTTTCGATTTCATGTCTCAACTATTGTCAAAGCATAAAGGAACGTAGTGATTAACATATCGAACATAATACGAGTCAATCACTTACGAAATGAACTTCGTGTTTAGCTACTACAATATAACTTTCAGTCAGATCGACACATAGAAATTTGTATTTTACTATGAAGGTAAATGGAAGGCTTCGTGTTTTGAAAGAATAATAAATTTCGATTTAAATTCAGGTACGGCTAAAATTGATACTTGTAATTAATGCTTCATGCGTGGCTCATCGCCTCTCTCTCCAAGATGAATTACAACCTTCATCATTCTCAATACTGAGACAACAATGGTAGCTGCGTTTACTGTCTAGAAAATGGTTTCCACAGTTTTTTTTTCTTTACTTTTGATCGGATTGTATCTCGAGACGACTGTATATTCGAATACTTTTTCTATTATTTCATTGTTATATTTCACTCCTAAACCACTATCAGTTTTGACTCAGAAATACTTCTTCATCCAATTGTAAATTATAAACAGAATAATAAGATCTGATACAAAAGGTCATAAACAGAAATATATAGATATATATAAAAAAAAAAAGCAATCATATAAAAGTTTTCGCGTGCTTTATTGATTTACGTATATAACATGATACATATATATGTATGTGAGTGTGTGTTTGTATGTGTATCAATGTATATATATATATATATATATATATATATATATATATATATATATATATCATTTTATATATTTATGTGTATATGTATGTATATATATATATATATATATATATATATATATATATATATATATATATACATATGTGCGGAAGTATGTATATATGTATGTATATGTATGATTTCAGCCCATCAAAATGCAAATAAGCGGAACATTGTCGTATGATGACTTAGATCATAAAATATGATATGTTAACAAATACCATATAACGCTGACTGTTTATCCTATTAAAATATATTTTATAACTTAAAAGATATTGTATATCCTATTCCATTTTTCCAATTTCAAATTGCGAATAAATATAACAGAACAAAAATAATAATGATAATAATAATAATAATAATAATAATAATAATAATAATAATAATAATAATAATAATAATAATAATAATAATAATAATAATAATAATAATAATAATAGTAATAGTAATATTAATAATAATAATAATAATAATAATAATAATAATAATAATAACAACAACAATAATAATAATAATAACATTGTATTGTCGTTTCAGAAAAATTTTATTTCAAAAATCTCAGCAATTTTAACTGAAAAATGAAGCAATACTCAACAGGAAATGAACGGAATTTTATTCATTAAAGATACAAAACGGAGAATAGTGAATGGACAGTGAGAAGAGAAGAGAGAAATAATAATAATAAAGACTATCAATAGAACGAAATAGATATAATAAAACGGTAGATCGAAAAAATACATCTATCAATATTTAGTTAATTTTAAGACTGATCACTTGACAGAGAAGGTATTAAGATCTAATCATATTTGGAGTGAATAAATGTATCTTTATAGAGCCTCTGTAATATATGCCATCCTAAGGTGTCTTACGTTGTCTTAGCTAAGATAGGGGAATATATTAACAGCAATATCTCCTATACGTCCTATCTAATGTTGGTATGTCATATTTGAAAATAAGATTCTAAACTTCGATCCTAGCTCAGTATACTGTAATCGGCGACACCGATTGTGAGGAATGCATCATATTGGAGGGATAAGACGATGGCAATTTCGATTTCTCGTAACATATTTGGAGAAATCAATCCCGAAGGATATAAAACATCCTATAATACACAGTATTCGATAATACTTATGTTGTTTCGCTGTCTGAATTGCTAAATGTTTCTAGTCTGATATGACTATTTTCAGGTAGGAAGATTTATTAATTCTAATCTCCAAATGATTTGGATATATATTTAAACTGAGAAATGTTTGTTCAATGCAACTGAAACATATAAGTAGTATGCGAAGTTTTAGCTTAATGTGACAAGAAGTTACATTAAAGAAATTGCTTATTGTAATGTATATTGTTAGCTGGAGTGAAATACTTTAGTCAAATGTAAACAGATAAATAAATAGATAGATAGATAGATAGATACATTTCTTTTATTAGACACACAGGGCTCAACAAAGATGGGACGAATACAATGTAGAGCTTTTCTTTTTAGGAGGGGGGGAAGAGAAAAAAATAGGGGTGAGTGTCGATCAAAAGGGATCGTAGGAAGGGAAAAAAGGGGGAGTTCGATCAAAAGGGACCGAGAGAAAAAAAAAAGGCGATCAATAGTATCACAGTAATGTTCTCGCGTAAAAAGAGGGGAGGACAGTTTAGGTTTAGCCGTGGAAAGAAAAGCCTACGGAAAAGACCACGGTAACCTTGGTCAATATTGTCATTGCAGAAACTATAACAGTGAGTGACTCTCTTTTGCCTTTTTGTTTTTTGTCTGGATTTATTTTACTCCTTTATAGTGCTATGCTCAAGGTGGCTCCGTCATTCACACGTGCCAGATAGATAGATAGATAGATAGATAGATAGATAGATAGATAGTCTGAAAACAATTACTCTAAAGTGATTTGAAGATAGCTAGACTGACAATAATTAAAGTAGCATGAAAGAAATATCTTTACTAAAATTAGTCTCGAGTACATGAAGTGAGTGCACAACTGAAAATAGAAAAAAGTACCATAAACATAGTTAAACCAATAGTAATAATAGCATTCGATCTGCTTAACTCTTGGTTGCTTTCCCAATTCCATGGTTTGTCTAGAGAACGTCACTTAAATTTGTCTGTCTCTAGTAGAAGAAATGTGACTCAAAATTGATGTTGTCGTCCGTTGGATGTGATAGTATTTCAGTCTGATTAGTGAGACCCAGCATTCATTTCCTATGAGATAATTATTTCAAGAAAATAGCTGTCAGTGAAACTAAATTAACCGATCAGAAGCGAAATATAGATGCTTATGAAGTAGCAGAATATGTTCTATCGAGAAACAACCTCCGTGCTACTACGCATGCATTAATCCTGTTAAGAGTACACGACTGTGCATGTGCTTATTAATTACGGTTACAATAATTACTGGAACAGGATATTAATTTTATTGAAGTAAAATGATACACGAAATTATAAAAAAAATAAATAATAACCCCTATTATACTAGATTTAAATACACAACCGTTCTATCTCGAATCTTCGTTAGAATCGTATTGCCAGTCTGACATCAATTAACCCAGCGGAAGGTGATGACTCAATCATTATTTATATATATATATATATATATATATATATATATATATGCATGTATGTATGTATGAATGCATAATGTTTTTATAATGAGGAATATTTCGCTCTCGTGATGCGTATGTAGGTGTGCAGGGGAAAGAAATTTTGCATGTATATATGTATATCAGTATATATTTTTGTCTGTTTATATATTTCAGTCTATGTGTTACTTTTACAGTAGTTTATGCTATGTTCAATTCAATCCACCATGGCATTTCGTGTCACTTTTAGTCAGGTGATCTATTCAGTGTTTCAACATATACCATCATATTTGAATTCAAATGCCATTGTACTTTACTTCCCTATTTAAGTGTTGCATGCTGTTTACAGAATAAGGTTCGTGTCGCACGAGCATTCTTTCCAAAGGGTTTCTCAATCAAATATTTATATATATATATATATATATATATATATATATATATATATATATATATATAGTCAATCCAAACAAGGACAGATACACATACATACGTACATACACACACATCTATCTATCTATTTACCTCTCTCTCTATATATATATATGTATATATATATATATATATATATATATATATATATATATATATATATATATATATATATATATATATATATATATGTATATATATTGAGGTGGATGTTTTTTCATGAGTTTCGATTTCGTGATGGGAGTAGTGTGGAAATGTGAATGGAATCAAAATAACTGGTGTAAAACCTTAGAACTCTGCGACAACAATCTTCTGTCTCCACAAATGTATCGAAAAATGAAAAAGAAAGTGGAAATAAACCGCCTCTACTTATCTATTACCTATAAAATACAATTTGTATTGTATCTTCTTCGGGTAGCTTTTAAATGGCTGTGATGAAATTACTCTAAAACACGGGCTTTAGACGTTTTTTTCCCCTAACCCATCACCGTATGCCTCAACAAACGCCTCAAAACATGCAAAAATATCCTAAATATTGTAATTTATCGAATTCAAAAAAGTTTTCATGTAGATGTAAATTACCGTACACCTTCGTCCCTCCTTTTGTGGGGAATTGATATTTTAAACCTAGTACTTATTCTATCGTCTCTTTTGCCGAACCGGTAAGTGTCCATATACCAAATACACTCACACGGCTTTTGTTGGACCGAGGCTAAAGTAGAAGAAACCATCCCAAGTTGCCACGCAGCTGGACTAAACCCGAACCATGTGGTTGAGAAGCAGGTTTCTTACCAGAGAGCCACGTCTGCGCAATTTCGTATGATTCCAGTAATAACATTATAGTGTGATTTCCAAAGCTCTTATCCAGCTATCAAACATTTTGTTTTTTATTACTGGATGTACAAGTGGAAATGTACAGTGCCTTTGTATATTTCTAAAATTTCAGACAAGTCTACAGTTAAAAGTCCGATGAATCTGCAGTTGTTTTATCCTTTTTGTTATATTTCCCTTGCTTCATTTTTTGTTTTTTTTTTGTTTTTTCTCATTCGTATCTCTGTGTTCTTGTTCTTCTTTGTCAGGGGCATACTAAACTAGTATTTCGGTATGGCTACAAAATGTTGAGGAACTAATAATGATATAGCAGTCCTTTGATTCTAGTCATGCGCGTGAATACAATTACTACTGATTCATACTAATATTATAATAGAATATTACTTATATATATATATATATATATATATATATATATATATATATATATATATATATATATATATATTGAATATTAGTTATGCGATGACGCTTGATCGCGTGTATATTTAATCCTAACACTCGAAAATTTATAAATCGGAGTATCACACTGAGGAGAATGACCGGTAAATTTAATTTACTTTAAATTCGAAACGCGTCTATGATTAACTGAAGTCGTGTGAATTCATCATTTTTTTCTTTTTACCTACATAGAAAAGTGTGTTATTGTCTCGGAGATGTTTATGGTAGTTGAAAAGACATTAGCGTCTATTTCTAATTCAGCATGTGGCGAGGCACTTAGCTGACCCCTGATTATAATTATGTATATAATTATAGAATATTTTGTATAATTCACCTAAAATAGGTTTTATTAACGTACTGACTACTTGGTAAAATTATTAGTTAATTAATTAATTAATTTTACCGTATATTATATATATATACGTAGCATTCAGCAATTAACTGCTCATAATGATGCGTTGAAACAATTGTAGTGATTCGTAAGAAAATCTGTTCAATATATCCTCTCGTACTAATTGCTTATATATCGTTGCTATTATGTTAAACTGTCGTATATCCAGATTTGGCCAAATGCGGTCTTTTCAATATATATTTTTGCTTGCAATAGCCTGTACTTTTGGTCAAACTATCGTATCTCCAGCTACTTCTGAAGCCAATATATCAAAAATTGTCAAAGTGTAGTACTACTGTTTTGCTATGGAACGATGAAACTATATTTTCGCTTCTGAAAAAGCGAAGTTTTGGACTTACAACACTTTTCCATTATAACAACGATATATATACTTTTATATATGTATGTATATACATAAACAAAGATGCGTACACACATTCATGCACACATACATGCATACATACATACATACATACATACATACACACACATACATACATACATAATATAGATTGAGGATCTTCAGATCGTGCAAACAAGAGACTGACTCAAATGGCTAACGAGTTTACTGTGCAAACACAACGCCCCCTCTCCGAAATTTCACCATGGTGTCTCGGGCAAATGTCATTTTCCAAATGCACATGTCGGAATATGCTAACATTGAGCAGAAGAAAACTAGAGTATTGTTGGGTGGTTCATACCTATAATTCAAAAGTATGCAGTCATTTCACACGTTGCACGATACTAACTCAATCCTGCGAGGTAATTTATGGATACACGACTCTGGAATTCTTAGCCAGGTAATGCACGAGCAGGTTATTTTCTTGATCTAACAAGTGAACTTGCATGGTCGAACGACGGAAACCGCCATCGTATGTAAGCCTATCTGCGTATATGGGGTGCATACAAAAAGCCACTCTATTTCTTCCCTCAAGTACTAATTCCACGTTGGAAACATCTTTGGGTAGAAGATGACGCCACCCTTTCTGCGCATGAGTGAAAATTTTCGCGCCTGTAGGCCGCATCAGTTTCCGGCTGTTACACCTAGAGTATAAATGTGCAATGCGAGTTCGTGGGACTTCCGTTTTCAGCGAACACATCCAGCAGAATTTTTGCGTCAAGGTTTGCGAAAAGCTTATCATATGCATTCTCAAAACAATCCAAAAAACTCAGTAGGCCTTTGGGGATGATGACATAGGTAAAACCCGGATCAATGAGTGGTACAACCGCTTCAAGCATGGCCGCACCTCAGTGGAGAGTGATGCATGCTATTCTCATGTCGAAACGAAGGGCCAATTGAGAAGGTTCGGCGAATGGTCATGGAAGACAAACGTGGAACAATCTAAAAAATTGTTCGCCAAATGGTGATAAGCATAGGATGTGTGCATGACGATTTAACGGAAGATTTGTGCATGTAGAAAGTGTCAGCGAAATTCACAACCAGAAGAAGCAGCCCTGCATGTAAATCGCCAAGAACATGATGAGCTGCACAAACCCGGATCCATGAAGTCTATCATCACTGGTTATGAGACATGGCTTTCTGGTTTCTGCTCGATGCGTTCAGTCATCTTGCGTGAAACTGGAAATTCGATGATTAGCCAGGGTACCAAGTGATATTTGTATATATTTTGAAATAGTTATTTGTGGAATACCAGCCTTCGATATCAACTATATCTTTCCACTTTTGCGAACGGCAAAATCATTTTCCAGCTTTTGATTTTCAGTGATAATGCCCACGACAGCAATGATGCCTTTGCTTTGAACAAATTCGGTGGCAATAAGAGTTGAGAGTTGACTAGACCGCCGCCTAGATCAATTATTTGTCGCTTGTAAGGTAAAAACTAAATAAAACTAATCCTAGAAAGTGTGTTGGAACGAAAATTTTTCAAACTAAATCTCCATTAAATTGCAGGACATAGAGAGGACCCGCGTATTATAAGCAATAATATTTTTTGCAAATCATTTTGGCAGAAGGCTAGGGATTCAAGGGGCTCGGGCTAAGTCGATCGCACTGATCTCAGTACTAGATTATTTATTTATTTAATGGCGCCTGGAAGCAGAAAAGGCAAAGCTGACCTCAGCAGTAATATAGATCAATCTGTAAAGAGCCGGAAGAAATGCCGATGAGCTTTTTATGCGACGTACAAAAATCTCAAGACACCACCAGCTCACCGGTTGAGGAATGATAATTATAGTATTTCTTTTTTCTATAGGCACTAAGCTTGAAATTTTGTAGGAGGGGATAGTTGATTCATTCGGCCCAGTACTCATCCGGAAGAATGAATGGCAAAGTAACGTCGGCGAAGTAAGAACTTGGTAGTAAAGACAGATGAAATGCCGCCAAGCATTTTGTCCAATGCGCTAAAATCTGACGTTTCTACAACCTCACAGCTTTAATAATAGTAATTATGATCTCAAATTTTGATACAAGATCACCAAGTTTGGGGAAGGGGGTTAGTCGATTACACCACCTCCAGTATTCTACTGGTGCTTATTTTATCGACCCCAAAAGAGTGAAGGTCAAGTCAACATGTGCAGAATTTGAAGAAATGCTGTTAAAAATTTTGTCCACACTGTGTTACTAATAATAATTATTATAACGCCAACGGAAAGTTTAACATTGCTGGACTGATAATTTTTTCCATATTTTGAATTATTTTGAATTCTCCTTTTCATCTATTTAATGTTCGATACGTTTTGTGAACCAGATATTGAATCTACTACAACATTTTATTAGAAATATGTGATGCTTTGCAAATGCAACTACAAACACAAAAGCGATTGTTTTTGTTTATATTTATTGAATAGCTCTGACAAAGATATTAATTGTATAGGTGAATAAATTTGAGTAATGACGACATATTGATTCCCTAAGGAGTGTTATTACACAGTTGAAGTTTTAACAAAATATAATTTTATGCAATTCGACTTGGTTTAAAAATAAAAACAAGCAGATCTCCAGTGCTGTGACTTGAACCCACTGTTCGCTTTTGTAATTCTTAACTGCATAATTCAACATCGCATCTCGTCAAATTGGCATTATTCTTTCCTATTCTCTTTCTATATTTTGAATAAAAAGAAAACAAAATCATATATATATATATGCATGTGTGTGTGTGTTTAATTTTCCGTTTTCCAACCAGTTTATCCTTACTGATGATGAATATAAACTGCTACCATCAACTTAAACCAAGTCCTCATAAATAATATAAAATATAAAAGGAAGCAAATGAACAAAAGAGAACTTGACTGGTGTTTTGCATAATAGTTAACATAAAGCATTTAAAGAATAAAACATAAAACTTTCCCTGTGTGTGTGTGTGTGTGTGTGTGTGTGTGTGTTAACTGATCTTGTTTTATGTTGTGAAAGCATTAAATAACATTGATTTCCTTGTTAATTAAAACACTGACGTTGTTTTGGGATAATTGTTTTTTATTGTGGTTAATACAGGTTGTGAATGGGTGATGGAGAGGATGTCTGCGATATGCTACAAGCTGTGGTAGCAATGGTGGTGGTGGTGGTGTGGTAGTGGTGGTGGTGGTGGTGGTGTGGTGGTGGTGTGGTGGTGGGAGTGGTAATGGCAGTGGTGGTGGTGGAGGTGATAGCAGTGGTGGTGTTGTTGTTGTTGGTAGTAATGATAGTGGTGTTGCTAGTGTTGGTGCTGTTGGGCGTGGTGGTGGCAGTGTTGTTGTTGTTGGTGGTGGTCGTCGTCGTCGTCGTGGACGTGGTGGTGGAGCTGGTATTGGTGGTAAAGTCCATAGGAGTGGTGATGGTCATGTAGAGAAAGGGTTGTTTGGACATGAGAGTGGTAGTAGTAGTGGTAGTGTTGGTAATGGTAGTGCCGCTAGTGCTATTGCTGAAGAGGGTTGGTGGTGTCAGCGGTAGAGGTAGTGGTGGTAGTGGTAGTGGTGTTGTTACTAATGCTGGATTTGCTTCTAATATTGGTGGAATTAGAACAGCTACTGGTTCCAGTAGTGGTGGTCATGCTGGTGATGGTAGTAGTAACAGTTAGGAAGATATTGGTGATGATAATTGTGATGTTGGTACTAAAATTGGCTCCTCCGGAGATAGTGCTAGTCGTCAAAGTGATGGTGGCGGCGGCGGAGGAGGAGGAGGAGGAGGAGGAGGAGGGGAGGGAGGAGGAGGAGGAGGGGAGGGGAGGGGAGGCGGAGGAGGCGGGGAGGGGAGGAGGAGGCGGGGAGGGGAGGAGGCGGGGAGGGGAGGAGGCGGGGAGGGGAGGAGGCGGGGAGGGGAGGAGGCGGGGAGGGGAGGGGGAGGTGGAGGTGGAGGTGGAGGAGGAGGTGGAGGAGGTGGAGGAGGAGGTGGAGGAGGAGGTAGAGGAGGAGGTGGAGGAGGAAGTAGACGAGGAGGTGGAGGAGGAGGTGGAGGAGAGGTGGTTAAATTTGTTATGGCGGTGATAGTGATAGTATTGGTGGTGGTTGTGATAGTGGTAGTGTTAGTGGAGGTGGCGGTGGTGTTACTAGAAGCGTTGGTGGTAGTGTCAGTGGTAGTTGGTAAATGTTGAGGTAATTGTTGAGGTAATAGTGGTGGTGGTGGTGATATTGGTAGTGATAGTCTTTGCGGTGGTGCTGATGGTAGCATCAACGGTGGTTGGGTAATTATTGTAGTAATAACTGTGGTGTTGATGGTGGTGGTGTTTGTTATGGTGGTGATGGTGGGGATCATGGTAGTGGTGGTTGTGATGGTGCTAGTTGTAGTGGTGGTGATGGTGCTGGTTGTAGTGGTGGTGATGGTGGTGGTCATCGTAGAAATGTTAATAAGTGGACCGGTTGATATTGTTTCATCCTACATGTTGCGATGGTAGTAAGGTTAAAGTGACCGTGTGGCTGTAAGAATAACAACTG
This sequence comes from Octopus bimaculoides, assembly GCF_046866305.1. Taxonomy (NCBI): domain Eukaryota; kingdom Metazoa; phylum Mollusca; class Cephalopoda; order Octopoda; family Octopodidae; genus Octopus; species Octopus bimaculoides. The sequence goes on from NC_142935.1 coordinate 93,385,302, forward strand.
GAAGTTCTGTTGCCGGTTGTGGTCGCGGTAAGGCGAGTACAGATACACGGCCATCAATATCGGCACCACCACCACCAGCAAGAACACAAACACCACCTGCACCACCATTGCAACTAAGCTGTGCTGGAGGACGTAGGTGGCAGTGGCGGTGGCGTTGGTAAAGGCTGAAGTGGCGTCATGGGTCGAAGCGGCGAGAGCAGTCAGAGCGGCGAGAGCGGTCAGAGCGGCGAGAGCGGTCAGAGCGGCGAGAGCGGTCAGAGCGGCGAGAGCGGTCAGAGCGGCGAGAGCGGTCAGAGCGGCGAGAACAGCGAGAGGTGACCAGAGCGGTCAGAGCGGCCAGAGCGGCGGCAGTGGTGATAAACGGTGACAGCGGCGCAGAAACGACGCAGAAGCGACGGTGGTGGTGGTAGTGGTGGTTATACTCCCGTTACCGGTTAAAGACTTGAGTTTCATAGAAGTTAATAATTTTTGGAGTGGCTATTATTGAGTTCAAATTTCGGTGCCTTGTGAGTGTTTATTGAGCGAAAACACCTAAAGCTCCACGAGGCTCCAGCAGGAGATGGTGGCGAACCCTGCTGTACTCTTTCACCACAACTTTCTCTCACTCTTACTTCCTGTTTCTGTTGTGCTTGTATTTCAAAGGGTCAGCCTTGTCACACTGTGTCACGCTGAAGATCCCCGAGAACTACGTTGAGGGTACACGTGTCTGTGGAGTGCTCAGCCACTTGCACGTTAATTTCACGAACAGGCTGTTCCGTTGATCGGATCAACTGGAACCCTCGACGTCGTAAGCGACGGAGTGCCAGCAACAATTGTTGATGACATGTTTGTACTCACAGATATCGGTGATCGTATTGCTAACGATGTTGGAGGATTGGTAAAGGTGGTAGTGATGGTGAGTAAACATATTTTATTTGGAGAAGGACCAGCATATGAAAATTCATTTACACAGTCTCCATGTAACACCCACTTTTTTTTTCATTGTAAATCAATACAACTTATTTATTATCCCCGCCCCTTCCCTGCTGGGATCATTTAGTTTTCTGTTGACTGGACGTCGGATGTCTTTCATCATGCATAACAACGTTAACAAAAATAACATTGTTAACGACGCAAATATCAGTAACAACAACAACAACAACAACAACAACATCGACGATGATGATGATGACGACGACGACGACGATGATCATGGCGATGACGCTAATGATGATAACGCCGACAGCAATGACGATGATGGTGGTGGTGGTGGTGGTGGTGACGATGATGATGATGATGATGGTGATGATGATGATGATGATGATGACGACGACGACGATGATGATGATGATGATGATGATGATGACGATGATGATTATGATGATGATGATGATGATGATGATGAAATTACTAAAGTATTAGCTAAACAAATATTTGTTTGTTTGTTTTTTTAGCGTCTCCAGGGAAACGAAAGCATATAAAACAAGCGCCGAGGTAACAGACACGTGTGGGAGACTTGAGAATCAACAGCAAATATTGAAGCAGAAAGAAAAAAATATTCAATGACAAAGAAAGCGGGATTACAAAATTTCTTGCAAAGACTATAGCGTGTAATGCCCTTATATGGTCAAATATCTGCAATAAAAAAAATACTGGAGTGAATAAAGACTTGGAGACAATTAGCGGAGAGGTTCAAAACTACGGAAGATGTGTTGGACTCATTGCTGGAACCGAAGTGTCTTTCACGTTGCGAATGGCTAAACACACTTCGTACTACAAAAAGAAACTAAGGTGTGTACAACACACACATACACACACACACACACACACACACACACACACACAAACACACACACACAAACACACACAAACACACACACACAAACACACACATACACACACACACACACACACATATATGGTTTAAATGTAGAGAATGCAAAAGACAGACAAAGCTGAAGAAGAGAAAAAGTAGCTGTATTAGTTAGACGCCTTTGAAAAGTGGAAAAGTCTTTGGCGTTTCGAGCTTACGCTCTTCAATAAAAACGGATGAGAAGAAAAAGATAAAACGGAAAGGGAGATACAAAATGGACAGAGGGATTAATGTTTCTACTCAGCTTGTAAACAACCATTAAATGACATTGATTCTGATTACGTCCCTCTCTTCTGTCAAAGCTGTTTCTCTTCGTTTCTAGGTTGCCATTTTTTGCTTTTTTTCTCCAGTCACTAATTTCTCTGTTATTTTTCAGCTTATCAAGTGAGCTATTGTATCGTTCTCACTCTCTACTAGTTTCTTAAGATCATTGTTAAGGGATCGAACCTCATATCCTTTTTTTTTTCTCTTTATCTCTTGTTGCACTATTTTGATAATACCAGAACAGAGCAAAAATTTCGATATCCTGGATTTAATCTTTAAGTCAAAAACCTATTTTGATGATGAACTATAGTTTTCTTTTACAACGATTCATTTTCATCATTATTGATTAATGTTTCACTTTACCAACGAAAATTTCGTATTAATTTCATCGTACGCAAACATTTGATCTGTCCAACGTGAATACCTTAAAACTACTTCACCAACGCCCTTCTTATCTCTGCATCCCTGTGGCTAAGACACCATTATACGTTTAAATATTCCCTTTTGTATTTCTTTCTAGGCTATAGAATTTCTAAGAACTGCATTCAATATCGTTTTGTAAACACTGATATAGGAGTATTTTTCATGGTGATGAATATGTCGGGCTCATATTTTCGTACATTCTGCACTTATTTTCTGCCCCGTTTCATTCTACACTTTACTATCCCTTGCTTTGTTGTCGTCGTTTGTACCCATTACTTACACTATTGTACTTTACAGTACCCCTCAAATACTATTTAGTCAACCATTTCGAACATTATCGCCTACAAACCGGTAACACTGACTAACTGTGTATTCATGCGAAATTCAGGCACTTACACATACACACACATCAATACACACACACACAGATGCACACAAACACGCAAACACCCTTCATACACGCACATGCATGTACATACTTACACACACACGTGTGTGTGTGTACGTACTGACATTTCTCAGAATATAGTTTTGAAATTTTTCTTGGAAATTTCTCGGAATATAGTTTGGAATCATAATAAAAAATTCAATTCATTATCGGTATAGATATACACTAAGGCCCATTTGTACTCATATATACAGGTTACAGTGAATATATTGTCATCTAAATTATGCAAAAATGAAAAAGAAAACACTGACGTTTCGTTTTAACAGATATATCTACCAAAATTACATTAAAAAATGATACTAAAGAGTAAATTTATTCAATAAAATCGCCATTGTAGGCGTAGGAGTGGCTGTGTGGTAAGTAGCTTGCTTACCAACCACATGGCATCCTGGGCAAGTGTCTTCTACTATAGCCTCGGGCCGACCAAAGCCTTGTGAGTGGATTTGGTAGACGGAAACTGAAAGAAGCCCGTCGTATATATGTATATATATATATATGTATGTGTTTGTCCACCCCGACATCGCTTGACAACCGATGCTGGTGTGTTTATGTCCCCGTAACTTAGCGGTTCGGCAATAGAGACCGATAGAATAAGTACTAGGCTTCTAAAGAATAAGTCCTGGGGTCTATTTGCTCGACTAAAGGCGGTGCTTCAGCATGGCCACAGTCAAAAGACTGAAACAAGTAAAAAAAAAAAAAAAAATTAGCTTCAACCACGACGATTCAGAATCTCCTGCAACTCTTTTGGACGGTCTCCTTGTTTAATCTGGTGAATGCCGCCATAATCCTTGCCTCCAGTTCATCTTTGGTGTTACAAGGATTTTTGTTGGTCTCTTACTCAACTGCAACCCACACATAATAATCAAGGGAGTTGCGATCTGGGGAGTTAGTGGCCGATGTTTAGGATGATGTGGTCACAAAAATAGTCTGACAGCCATGACTGGGTTCTCCTGCTCGTGTGACATGGTGCAGAGTGCCAGACATAGGGTCTTGACCCTGAGCACCAACCACTACCACCTCTAGGCACTTGAATTAGGTATCGGTGTTGAGTCTGAGGTTGTGTGAGATGAATGGAGGCATAACTTCGCCATCACTAATGATCATTCCAGCCATCATGATCTTGACCGGATGTTTGGTTTGATTTTCATCACTCTCTGTACATGTCCTTAGATTGCACTGTCCTCACATTGACACCCAAACACTCTGAAATGTTCGTATTGGAGCTTTCGGCGCGAATGCCAAGCAGTACAGCATGTAGTTTCCAAATTGCTGGCAGAGTAAATTGCCTCATGATGCCGCTTTTGTCACAGAGGGTGTCCACCTGACCTTGATACACTGTGTAGTCGAAAAAAATCAAAACCAAAGAATGCGCATGCACGAAATTAAAAATATAAAATGGTGACAATTTATCCATTGGAACCTGTACATGCAGAATTAGGCACAGTCAGACGCAAGCAATAACATCCTTCCAAACAGATATATATGAAAGGTTTTAGTTATCCTTTTTTTTATATATAATTTTCATATTTCAACGATAGACGTAAAGGAAAGAGACTCAATCTCAACACTTATGGGCATAAATATTCATGGGATTTATTCAATAATACCACTCACATGTGAACCAAAGTAACTAAACTCTGGCAAGAAATTTCTCAACATTTTCCGCCATCCTTCACATAAGTCATGATCATGAAATTATATGTTACATTCGCTGTCATTTTTGACAGTGTAGTTGCACCAGTGGTTTAATAAAATAACATATGGGAAAATATCAGCAAATGAATAAAGACGTTTTTACTTGTCTAACTTCAATAACACATTAAAATAAGTTATACAGAAATTTCACCAATATATATTTTCTTTGTATACAATTTTTGAAATTAATTTAAGTAAAAATTTAATTATTCCTACTCAACGAGTCTACTTCTAATGTGTGGAATTTAATGTTATGTCTATTCTTTTATTAAATATCTGTTTCATATTTCTTTTTTAAATATATTTCTCAAAACAGTGTACATGGATATATATATATATATATATATATATATATATATATATATATATATATAATGTTAAATCAAGCAAGAGAGAGAGAGAGAGAGAGAGTGAGAGAGAGAGTGAGAGAGAGAGTGAGAGAGAGAGTGAGAGAGAGAGTGAGAGAGAGAGTGAGAGAGAGAGAGTGAGAGAGAGAGAGAGTTGAAATGTATAGAAAAGCAAAAGACAAAGAAAGGCATATGAACAACAACAGGTGTATTAAATTTGACACTCGAGTAATTGAAGAAGTGTTTTACATTTCGAGTCTACGCTCTTCAACAGAAAGGAATAAGAGAAAATAAAAGGAGAGAGAATTTGAAAAATTGTGGATTTACCGGTCAACTGTGTGTGTGTGTGTGTGTGTGTGTGTGTGTGTGTGTGTGTGTGTATTTCTGTATACGTATCTATCTATCTATCTATCTATCTATTTATTTATCTATTTATCTCTCTCTCTCTCTCTTTTTCTCTCTCTCTCTCTCTTTATATATATATATATATATATATATATATATATATCAAACAAAAACTAAATGTGGAACAATACCGTAACAGGTGACAACAAAACATCCGGACAGACGATACACAGAAGGATAAGAAAAAAAAGACGGGTCATTCGGAGCTTTCTATCGTCAGTGGAGTTCCAAACCGTTCTGCAGTTTCGGCCGGTTACACTCGAGACTGCTCAAATAAGGCCAGCCTCAAGAAAATCTAAACTAAGAGTCCTATATTCTTTGGAAGAATATATATATATATATATATATATATATATATATATATATATATATATATATATATGGGAGAATATACAAATAATAACAACAGACGAGGACAGGTGGTGTAAATAACAAAAGTATATATTAGTATGACGCTCGGGAATACGGAAAGTCTTTGACGTTTCGAGCTACGCTCTTCAACAGAAAGAATACGGAGACAAGGAGAAAAACACGTATATTCTTTTATTTGTTTCAGTCAATTCACTTTGGATTAAGAGGTCAAGTATATATACCTACATACATACATATATATATATATATATATATATATATATATATATATATATATATATATATATATATATATATATATATATATTATGTATAAAAATACAAAATGGGACAAGAACGCAAAACATACAGACAATGAAGTGATACAAAAAAGCCAAGCCTGACATTTCTTTCTTGGTTCGGCCGCCGTCCATGCAACATCTGTATTCCTCCCTGTGCTTGTAAAATCTTGTATCCCTACCGTAAGACTTTACTTCCACACATGCCACCTTAATTAATTCGTCTTTAGTCGAAAGACACCCGTTGTTATGTCCTGTTATTTGTATTTGTGTAACATTCTCCGTTTTTTTCTGTCCTTGTTTTCGTATACATTCGCTACTTTCTTCCAAGGAATCTAATGCTATTCGGTTAGTTTTTCCTTGGGGCTGGCCAGATTGGAGCAATCTCGAGTATAACCAACCGAAACTGAAAAGATAACCTGGAACTCGACTAAGGAAAGAAAACTCCGAATGACCCGGCCTTGTTTTCTTTGTGACGTCCATCTGGATGTTTTGCGTTCCTGTCCCATTTTATATTTTTTTATGTATACGACATATAGCGGCGTAGATATACTTTGGTCTCACACATATATATATATATATATATATAAATATATATATATATATATATATATAGAGAGAGAGAGAGAGAGAGAGAGAGACGGGAGCAAGCAATAGGCAGGCTGAAAGTGGAGAGAGAGTCAACAGTTGAGATCCGGAGATTCTGGATATAGAAAACATGTTGTGCTCAAATAATTAGAACTTGCACTCCGATGTTCTCGGAACGTTATTTGAAATCTGAAGAGAAAATTTAATTCATTTTCGGTGCACAAACGCATGAGCACCCACACATACACATACATGCGAAATCAGGCGCAGACATTAACGTTCAAGAATACCCCTCCAAACACACCTGGAAGGTATGGTTTGGTGTGGTGTGGGATGGGTTTTTTTTTATTGTTTTGGCCGTCATGACGTTTAAGCTATTTGCCCGGCACGATCAGTTTGATAGCCTTGTCTCTGTGCCAGCGATGGGGCACCTCTTTGAAACCGCACTGGGATTTAGAGTTGGGATTAAATATTGCTTGTCCATACTCATCCTCAACTTGATCACTAGTTCCCACTGATCACTACATCAACCCCTGTCTTCAACCGTAACTTAATTTGTCGACCCTGAATCGACGAAAGGCAAGGTAACCTCGGCTGAATTTTGAAATTCAGAGCGTAAAGACGGAGACGTAAACGCCGCTAATTATTGTGCGCGGCATGCTATCAATTCTGCCATTTCACTGCCTTACGATACAAATACCACAACGACCGAGAGTCGTTCTCTGCGAATAACTCTTCACAGTCTTATGCTTACCCATGTATATTAGAATATATTAGAATCTAGGCGAAATGGATGAAAGAGAAATTGTAACTCAACTGGATTCGAAAGGAGAACCAACAAGAACATGAACGATTATCACAAATCATTAAGTCCGGTGTTCCACCAATAACTCCATTCAGTTTTTGTTTTCTTTCTATAATAATAAAACTGATCTCTGACAAAGAGACAAGGTCAAAAAATGTGTACATTAATTATCATAGCAATTGTTTGTCTTACAATGGATAGAGACTCGTCGCCATAGTCATCGCGTTGCTGCTAGCTGTTGCGTTGTTGTTACTTTGTTATTGTTTCTGTTGGAACTACCAATGCTTGTTTATTTGTTATGTAGTTAGTTATATATTTTTTTATTGTAGCTACTCTTGCTCTGCCAGATAGTTATTACTATTGATATTTTTTGTTGTTGTTTGTTATATTATTCTTGTTAATGTTGTTATTGTTGTAGATGCTCCATCCCTCATTAGTAATCGACCTGTAAGCTCTCTAATTAAAGCCTGTATTTACACCCTCACTCCCCGCTACTTTAAAAAAAAAAACAATATTTTCATCCCAATTTCAGCCAATCACAGCATCCGTTTATTTCAATTAGGAAATGTAAATTGCTTTTTTTATAAAAAGAGAAAAAAATGTATGGCCATGACAAAAACACCAACAATGTTTATAAAAACAACAGGAACAGTAGCAGCAGTAGCAGCAGCCGCAGGACGTCAATGGTACGAAAACAATAATTATGAAAAGAACATAATGCATAACAAATTTGGTGTCCTTTTTCTAGATTAGACAGAAGTGTTATAAATATATAATAAAATATGAAGTTCGTCAAACAGGGGCCTTACAGTTAAGTAGAGGGCAGGTAATGCAAGTTATATAAAGAAAATGAAGGCGGATTGAAAGATGCCATACAATTTACACCAGGAACAACCTTTTGTTTCTTTTAATTTTGAAATAATAATTGCATATAATAAACAAATGAGTACAATAAACAACGTACTCTAATTTGAACAATCTGTTCTAAATATGTATTTATGTAAGTATTTATGTAGGTATGTATGTATACGATATCTATATGATAAGTATATGGATATGCATGATTCATTAGAGTTGACCTCTATTGCCGTGGAGTATAAATTATTTAATGTTTCACGCGACAAGGCTGCTTTCAGATGGTGTGCAGATACAGAATGTTTTGAAAAAATGATGATAAAATTCCTGTAACGTTGGTATTCGGACAGAGCACAAGCGATAATGCTTATAATTGATCGACACGCCAAACTTTAAAAAGCAAATCGGGAGCTAATTTGTCTACCATTATAATTAGTGAGGAGAGAAGCCAATGTATATCTGACACATAAAATATCAAAGAAATTTAGTTAGCAATATAAACATAAAACTTAGTTACCAACATAATCTTTTACCATCGTCTCCGGAGAAGGATAGTGCCGCAATATCGTCAATATTCCTTTCAAGGTTTGGCACAAGCGCAGCAATTTTAGGGCAGAGATAAGTCGATTACATCGACCCCAGTGTTCAACTGGTACTTATTTTATCGTCCCCGAAAGGATGAAAGGACTAAATTGTCCTCGGAAGAATTTGAATTGAAAACGTAAAGACGGACGAAATGCTGTTAAACACATCTCCGGCATGCTAACAATTCTGCCAGCTCACCACTTTGACGTTTATCGTCAATATTATCAACTCTAAAATGGCGGCGAGCTGACAGATTCCTTAGCACGCCAGACAAAATGCTTACCTGCATTTTGTCTGTCTTTATGTTCTGAGTTCAAATACCGCCGAGGTAGTGTTTGAGTTTCACTCTTTCTGGCCTGATAGAATAACTACCAGTTAAGCACTGGGGTCGAATAGCTCCTCCCCAAATTCCAGGCCTTGCGCCTACTGTAGAAAGGAATATTACCATCCCTAACGTATGTCATGTAATTAGCTTACCGACCCATAAATAATAAAACATAGGATTAGAACTCTTACAAAGACAAAACATTTGTCGTTTGGACCAGAATACCACTGATTCTGTCAGAAACACATCCCCATAATTGTCTATCCAAAATAATAATAGAAAATATTAATAAAAATGGTATGTTATTGTTATATACGAGAAATCTAGTTGAGCAGATATAAAGTGAAAGATGTGCTACTCTCTGTCGGTGCGTTACAGAACTAGGCCAAGAACTTTTTGATGCCACCTCGTATGTGTGATTTTGACTATAACAATCACCTGTGAAAACTACCATCCTTAATTTTACAGTCATTCATTGGTATATTGTACCGGGTTTTCAATGAATATAATGCTGTGGAGTCTTTAATAAATATATTCATAGATCATTGTATGCATCATTGCGTAGCTGAAAGCCAAAACAATTTACTTTTACATCGTATTTAGCACATGATTGTTGTGTGCAGTAATACAATGTTATATAGTGCAGTGTGGTGTAGTACAATGTTGTGAAGTACAGAATGCTGTTGTTGAGTGTAGCGCTACAGAGACCCATAAATATTTGCTGTATGTTGTGATGCAATGTTTCACTCTATACTTTTGCTCGTATTGTAATGCATCGGTTGATAGTATAGCGTTGTGTAATGTAGATTCTATGTCACTTTGTTTCTTTGACCCTAAGACAAATTTGATGGGGCAGATATATAATGAAAGACATACTAGCGTGACTGTGCTGTCGTTTTGT
>NC_142935.1:93402944-93415444 GCF_046866305.1 Octopus bimaculoides
AATTTAATATAGGATGTATCTAGCTGTTTACACACGTGTGCATACGTATCTCTCAGGCACACACACACACACACACACACACGCATGCACACGCGCGCGCGCACGCACGCACGCATACACACACACATACGCACACGCACATATGCATACACACATACGCACACACACACACACACACACACACATATATATACAGTCGGTCTTTTTTCAGTCTTCGTCTACTGAATCCACTCGCAAGGTCTTATATATGTCTGTCGGTGTGTGCGTGTGTGTGTGTTTGTGCGTGCGTGTGTGTGTGTGTGTGTGTGGGTGTGTGTGTGTATACATACATATTTACAATCATACAGACATAACATATACATATATTCATACATACATGCACTCAAATGTATATACATACATCCAAACATACAAACATACATGCATATATACATAAATCAATACATACAAACATGCATACGTATATACAAACATACGCACTTATACAAAGATGCGTACATACATACAAACATACATATACATTCATATATGCATGCATATATACATGCATATATACATAAATCAATACATACAAACATGCATACGTATATACAAACATACGCACTTATACAAAGATGCGTACATACATACAAACATACATATACATTCATATATGCATGCATATATACATGCATATATACATACATACATGCATACACACGTACAAACATACATATATGCATATATACATCGAAACATATATACATCCAAAAATACTTACATACATACATTCATATATGCATCAAAATATACATACCTACATACATACATACATACATACATACATACATACATACATACATACATACATTAAGCGTAGTTCACCCAGTTCTAGTCAGGTGTGAAATTAGAAAAAATAACTATTTAAATACTGTCTGAAACGGAATCTATAAATACAATTAGATATTTCAATCAAAATTTAATACACTATTTGTAAATATTAAGGTAAAAATTTATTCTCATAACTCACATATTAATATGATTAGTGTTAATTAAAGTCAGATCTGACGCGTACATAACAATATACTTCCGGTAAATAATCTTTATAATATAAATGTAATGAAGATGATTTTCGATGATCGTTGCGACTATGTTTGGTTTATCTTGTCACTACAAATATATAAATGAAATAAAGATAAAATATTTTCTAGCGGTTAGGGAGTTGTATTCATATTCGCTATATTGTGGGTTCAATTGAAAGAATGACGACGGGATCTATTGGACGCTTCTCCAGTTAAGGCTTAAATAGGTAACCTTGCGACGAACTAGGTTTCCGAGCAGGGGCTTTCTCGCCTAGGCAGCGGCGAGGCATGATTCGAAAGCTAAAACTATGTAAAGCGCATTGATCGGCAATATTATCAGATACTGTTATACACCGCAAGTCACAATGCGCTTTGCTTAGTTTTAGCTATCGACTCATGCGTCGCCGCTGCCTTTTATATTATTTTAGTCTTTTCTTTGTTTCACTCATTTGACTGGAACCATGCTGGAGTACTGCTTTGAAGTGTCTTTGTTAAAAATTTCTACCCCAGAACTTATTTTTTAAGCCTAGTATTTATTCTGTACGGCTCTTGGCCGACGGTATAATGAAACTTTAAGTGTATTTGGAAAATACTTATTAAGGTTGTATCATTTAGCTTTTTAATTTTGCAAACCGGCTTACTAATTTGATGTGGGTGCTTGTAGCTGACTGCCCTTAACTGTTTTTGTAATTAACCTTGTCATTAATTTACTCATAATTCCTCCCTGTATATAATTGACTCAAGTTAATTTTCAGCAGTTCGTAATTGCTAGATTATTCACGCCAGTGTATAATTGGACTTTAGTAGTTTAGCCTTATTACATAATTTGATTCTGAGTTATCGACCTATATATAATTAATTGGTTCATAATATATTGACCTGCTCCGAAAGTGGCTCTTGCTTATCGACAGCTGCACTTTCTTAGAAGTTCCAGACATCATAGACCTAATGACATAATTCTTATTTATGCAATGGGCGCAAATAGACATCTTGATCGGATTTTATTGTTTTTAATATAAACACAATTATTTCAATTATCAGAGAGATTTTGCCAAATTTCAGTTCCTGACCGTGACTGAAGTTTGGAATTCGCATTGGTAATGGTATAGCAGTTCTTAACTGAACTAGCAACCAGATCTTAATCCCATGTAAACTAAATACTCCAATCGACTTTGGCGGTCGAGCATTTTTCTGCAATCCACAAGCCTTATATAAAAATATAAATAGTCACTCTGTTGTCGACTTACTGATGGATGGATTCCAGCAAAGCGTCCCCTAGATAATATTCACTGAGGAACTTTTCCTCCAGTTGCTGTTTGAACCGAAGTAGGAGATAGTTACTATCATATGTAAAATCGCTAACCCTAACCCAAATGCAGGCTTTTAAAGCTCAAGATTTAGGTTCTTATAGGAAAATAGAATATGTATTTTGCAATTTACCTTCTCCACTATACCATGCTTACCATTCGTAATCATCAGTAAAATCGTCTTTTGTAGCACACCTGACAATGTACTCTTAAAACACTACAAAGAGGATGAGACGAACTTTGCCCGGAGATGACACGATAGCATCACCCGAGAAATATTTCCCGGCTGCTATTTGAACTACAGTAGGGAAATATTACATTTATATATAACATACACTACGGAATAAATGCAGTGTTTTAAAACTCAGGGTGTAAATTCCTGTAGGAAAATAGACTAACCACATTGCATGTTACTTTCTTTACTATACCCCGATGATAAGGCCTCAGTTTGTTACAATCGTCTTGCCATCCCCATAATATTTTAACTACTTCTCCATCTTTTTGCCTCTATCCTTGCCACCACTCTACCACCAGCTTTTCTTCTACCACCACTATTACTATATCCAACTACATCCATTACTCAAGAGTATCAGAATAACCACCACCAACACCAACACCCAACCTCTACCCTCATCTCCATTCCTCCACATCATCAGTATCATCACCACCACCACCACATTCATCATTATTATTATAACCACCACCACCATCACCCACTCCATCGTTCACCATCTCCACCACCATTTATTACACCGTCTACTACAACGGCCACTGATCGCTACAAGTGCTTCATCACCACTAAACCTAACTCACAGCACCAACACTACAACCACCACCACCACCACCACCACAGCCACCACATTCACCACAACCACCACCAAACCACGTCACCACCAACACTAAAACCAATTATTATAAGATATTAAAGTACATTTAGTGTGAATTTCCTTTGATCAATAGAAATATGTGTTGAGAATTATTATTTCTCCACAGCACTGGTGTAGAGTGGTGTGATGGTGATGGAGGCAATAGTTGATAGTAGTGTTGCACGGAGAGGTGGAGGGATTGTAGCTTTCCGTTGCGAATGGAAAATACTAAGAAGCAGTGCCTCGTGCTGTGGTGATATGTAATGCTACGATTGTCGTTGTTTCTGCTGCTGTTTCTGCTATTTCTGTTGTTATTGTTGTCGTTGTTGTTGTTGTTATTTAGCCCCGAGTCAGCCCTGATCATTCATGTTTATGAACAAAACGTGCAAACTGTGATCAGTTCGTTTCGTTTGTGTTTTTCCTTTTCGTTTATTTTGTCTTGTAAGAAATACATTAACTATGTGTTCTTTCTTATATAAGTGAGTGTGTTCATTGAGAGGGTTTTGCTTCTTACTTCTAGCCAATTGAGAATGTCTGTATACAGGTTCTCTCTTGTTATAGACCGGTGATATCGATGGTAATGTTGAAAGAGTGAGGTTTCATATTGTTTAACTCCAGATTAAATTCGATCGAAGAATTCGATTACGAAAAGTACACACACCCATCACTCTCCCACCTAGTCATCTGAATGTATTTTATGGCCAGATTGTATAGTGTGTCCTTCCCTTAACTGTTATTTCTAGCAGGTCGATCGATTATGTACATAGTCCTTTTGGCAAGGTGTTGTGTGATACTGATGTGCGTTGTGATGCTTTACAAGATTTTGAATTTGTGATGTTATTGATGTGTAAATGTTATTTTGCTAATCTTTCATCATCACCGAAAGATATTCCATCTACAACTATCCAGTCTTTATTCAGACATTATGTATCTACCTTCCAACGAAGAGGAACTTTACTCCACATTACCATCTTCTAAACAAAACCTAATTGAGAGTTAATATGTTTGAAATTTTATTTTCCTTTGGCTTTCAATTCTTGGAGGATTGGTGGAGGCGCAGTCGTAATAATAGGATATACGTCGGCATCTCGAACACGGTGGAGCTCATACTTCTCCAAACAAACGCCCCTGCAACTGGAGGGATAACATACTTTCCGAAAGGTTGAAAAGGAAGTTCACCTCGGTGGCATTAAAACTTAATGTACTAGCACCTTGAATAATATTCCTTTCTACTATAGGCAAAAGGTCTGAAATTTTGGGGAGTGGGACTAGTGGATTACATCAGTTCCAGTACTAAACTGGTGCGTATTTTATCGACCACGAAGGATAAAATGCAAAGTCGACCTCAGCGGAATTTAAACTCAGAACGTCGAGACAGATGAAATACCGCTCAGATGAAATGCCGCTCAGATGAAATGCCGCTCAGATGAAATGCCGCTCAGATGAAATGCCGCTCAGATAAAATGCCGCTCAGACAGATGAAATTTTGCTATCAACCTTCGGAACCACACAGATGAAATGCCGCCCAGCATATTAGCCTGGGCTAATATTGTGATGCATTCTACCTCAGGCTTTAAGCGAGTCGCAAATTTGTCATAGTGGCTTCTGAAACAAATTACTAAATTAGATTATATTAATGGAAAAAAAATCATAATCATTAATGAAAACGTTCGTTAAAGTCAACGAGAAGAATTAGAAATTCAATTTTAATAAATATGGCAACATTGGTAATTACCGTTACAGAATATATAGTTCTTATCAGCCTTTCTCAGTGAAGCATAGCATAGTCTTACTCATACTAAATAAACCTTATATTAATTGTGAGAACACATACACTCACACACATATATGTATAGGTGTGTGTGTGTAAGACAAAGAACCAAAGAGAGAGTGTGTGTGTGTGTAAGACAAAGAGACAAAGAGATACAAACATATTGATATGTATATATAGATATGTATGTATACATATATGCACGCATACATATACACACATCCACACACATACATGTCGGTGTGTGTGTCTGTTTGTGTGAGTGTATGTAAACGAGGGAGTACCCAAAAGAAACCGCAATTTTGCAATACAATTTCATATACTTAGTTTCACATGTTTACACTTTTATCGCCTTCAAAGTTTTCTGTATTTCAAGCAACGCATCGTCCGATATGTGCTTTCCACTGTTCGAAGCAGTGCTAAAACGCTTTCGAAATGTTACCTTTTAACATTTCCGTCGTTTTTTCCTCACCTCTTCGACATTTGTTAATTCCGTACCACTAGCTTTTCTCACCAGGTGTCCTCTTCGAATAAAGTTCCGGATCAACTTCCAGCTGTTCTTTCAGTTCACGATAAGCATTTAGAGATGACTGTTTTTGATCTTCAGTGAGCAGGCGAGGCACCACTTTTGCTGTAACTCTTTTCATTCGCAATTCCTCATTCAAACTTTCTTGGCAGGATATATCATCAAGTTCGTTAATTGTTCGGTGGTGCTCCTCGACGAACAGTTCACGGATTTTCATGATGTTTTCATTCGTTCAGGAGATCGACAGTTGCTCTGAACGAGGTTGGTCCTTAAGGAACAAGTGACCATTCTTAAAGCGTGAAAACCACTCGCAAAATTTTGTTTAGTTCATTGTAGCGGTTTTGTAAGCTGTATGACAACTGTTTCGGCTGCTGTTTTCCCCAGCAGAAAACAGAATTTCGCGGAAAGACGCTGTTCCTTCGTTTCAGCCATCGTAAACATCAACGAACAGGGAAGAAGCACTGCAAAACAAGATGCACCACGTGGCAGGATGGCAACCAGCGAGAGCGTCGCTCAGCAGATTGATAACTGAGGGTTGCATCAAGCGTCTTCTAGCGGCGGAAGCCCCAACTACAACGGGCTTATCCCAGAGATAACGCTTCTAGTTAACTTTGGGCACCGCTGCTTTGAAACTCTTTTGGTCGAAGAAATTGATTAAGTCATTCAAAAATGAATAGAGTCTGGATGCTGCTTGTTATTATTCTGGATGGTAATGTTCTTTTTATGCAACCCTGTGTCTGTCAGGTTAAACAGTTCTATGACACTTAATGTTGTCAGGTGAATCACGGCTCAAAGATAAATGTTCACAAGTATAGTATGTCTCCGTCTACTGAAACATTTCGACAGTTAACGATGTATCATTTTCTGGTCAGAGTAACACTCTGAACAAGATCCACTCATTTCACGGATAAATATATTGTTGTAAGCTTGGACATTTTGCCGTTGTTCGCACAATACCCGAGCAATATGTGATGGTCAGAGCAACACAGTTTGTATTCTTAGGCATTGACTGAACATCCTTTTCACTTAACAACTATGCATGTGATCAATGCGATTATTGATATTGTAGGTCTTTCTGCGACAATATAGCTGCTATATATTTATTAGTAGACAGTGTGGTATAATATTCTAAGTGCGCGGTTCTGCCAGTGATATATATATATGCATGCATGTATGTATATAAAATATATGTTTACTTAGCGCTTGTTATTTAGAATATCTCACATAATTGTGCTCGTTGTGAGACATATTCGAAATAATATTATTATGGCGGCAACACAGGCGAAGTCTAAAAGAACATAATTGGAATACACATCCGAAACTTATATAAATACGTATATTCTCTATAAAATGGAAATAAAATTCCAAAATACACAAATAGACAATATCAATGCAATGCATAAAATACGATTCAATTTAAGAAAATATCATTTGTAAATACATTTAAATTCGTACATTTTATGATGCATGTATATATATATATATATATATATATATATATATATATATTGTGTTCTTTGTTACATTGGTTTCTATTAACCCATTTATTCTATCAGAAGAATTTTTATTCATTAAGATAGAAGAAATACACATAATTATATATATATATATATATATATATATATATATATATATATATATATATAGTTAGAATTTGCTGGAAACAAATCACCAAGATAGGCGAGGGAATAACAATCAGGTGCATTTATTTAACACTCGGAAACAATGGAAAAGTCATTGATGTTTCAGGCTTACGCTGTTGCTGTTAGACGGAAAGGATACAAAGAAAAAGAATGGAGAATGCAAAAAAAAATCTGAGACAGAAAGAAATGCGTAGGGAGTAACGGTTCAGCATGATGAAATGTTATATACATATATATATATATATATATATATATATATATATATATATATATATATTTATATATATATATATATATATATATATATATATATATATATATATATATATATATATATATATATATATATATATATATATATATATATATATATATATATATATATATATATATATATATATATATATATATATATATATATATATATATATATATATATATATATATATATATATATATATATATATATATATATATATATATATATATAGGCGTAGGAGTGGCTGTGTGGTATGTAGCTTGCTTACTAACCACATGGTCCCGGGTTCAGTCCCACTGCGTGGTATCTTGGGCAAGTGTCTTCTACTATAGCCTCGGGCCGACCAAAGCCTTGTGAGTGGATTTGGTAGACGGAAACTGAAAGAAGCCCGTCGTATATATGTATATATATATATATGTGTGTATGTGTTTGTGTGTCTGTGTTTGTCCCCCAACATCGCTTGACAACCGATGCTGGTGTGTTTATGTCCCCGTAACTTAGCGGTTCGGCAATAGAGACCGATAGAATAAGTACTAGGCTTCTAAAGAATAAGTCCTGGGGTCGATTTGCTCGACTAAAGGCGGTGCTCCAGCATGGCCACAGTCAAAAGACTGAAACAAGTAAAAGAGTAAAAGAGTATATAATTGAATAAGATAGAGTCAACAAAAAAGATTCCGGTTGGATAGCTATGCGCTTATTTTCCCTCGTTGTTGTTGTTGATATAAATGTATGAGACTATATGTTCTGAGGTTGTTCTTAGATTTAGTGGGGGTAGCGCTGGTGATGATGGTTGTGATGGCAGTGACGAACGCTTTTGTGTTAGCGTTGTGGTTCCGAAGGTTGATAGCAAAATTATTCGTGGTCACAAAGCAGTGGGGTAGTAATGGTAATGTTTCCGTTAATGGTGGGAATTATCTTTTTGCTGTTGTTGTTATAGTTGTAGTTCGTGGTGTTGTTGCATTTTGTTATTGTTGTTAATTGTAGTGTTTGTACTGGTAGCCGTTATAGTAATGTTGTTGGCGTACGAAGCATTGCTGTTTATATTGAACACCACTTGGTCCGTAATGATATTGAGCGATAACCCAACACATTCCTGTCGCGAAATGATATCGAGAACGTGTATTTACTTTCTTAACACACCAAATGCGTTGTATCTCGGGTGCATATTTTTACGAGCGGAGGCGTAATGGCCCAGTGGTTAGGGCAGCGGACTCGTGGTCATAGGATCGCGGTTTCGGTTCCCAGACCGGGCGTTGTGAGTGTTTATTGAGCGGAAACACCTAAAGCTCCACGAGGCTCCGGCAGGGGATGTTGGCGAACCCTGCTGTACTCTTTCACCACAACTTTCTCTCACTCTTACTTCCTGTTTCTGTTGTGCCTGTAATTCAAAGGGTCAGCCTTGTCACACTGTGTCACGCTGAATATCCCCGTGAACCACGTTAAGGGTACAAGTGTCTGTTGAGCGCTCAGCCACTTGCACGTTAATTTCACGAGCATCCTGTTCCGTTGATCGGATCAACTGGAACCCTCGACGTCGTAAGCAACGGAGTGCCAACAACATTATACCAATAATAAACACACGCACTGTTTCTACATCGCTTGTTAGTTATTCATTAACTCGTCAATCTATGTTTCAGCTAATGCGTTTATCTCGGTAACACACTAGGAGTATTCTATCGCGAGAGAGTCATTATGCCGGTAATACACACACGCACTGCTTCTATTTTACGTGTTAATTATTCGTTAATTGTAAACTATTTAATCAATTAACTGATCAATGTTTAAACTACTATGTTTACCTTGTTAGCACACTAGATATTTTGTATCTCACGGGGGTCGTTATGCCCATAATAAACATACGTATTGTTTCTACTTCACTTGTTAATTATCCGTTAATTGAATAAATATTTAATGAATCAACTAATCAATATTTGAACTAGTGCGTAGAGGAATAATGTCCCTTCTGATGTACAAACAAATCTGTTTCAACACACGAGTTTACTTCAAGATTCTTCCAAGGCAAATACAAAAATGGAATATTCTAAATAGGCGAGCTGGCAGGATCGTTAGCACGCCGGGCGAAATGCTTAGCTTTATAACGTCTGTCTATACAATTTGAGTTCAAATTCCGCCGAGGTCCACTTTGCCTTTCATCCCTTCGGGATCGATAAATTAAGTACCAGTTGCGTACTGGGGTCGATCTAATCGACTGGCCCTCTCTCCAAAAATTTCGGGCCTTTTGCCTAGATTAGAAAAGAAACATTAGCACGAGGTCGACATTACCTCTCATTCTTTCGGGGTCGATAAATTACGTACCAGTCGCGTACTGGGGTCGATCTAATCGACTGGTTCCCTCCCCAAAAATGTTGAGCCTTGTGCCTAGAGAAGAAAAGAACACATAGCGTTATTTCGTCTGTCTTTACGTTCCGAGTTCAAATTCCACCGAGGTCGGCTTTGCTCTGCGTCCTTTCGGGGTCGATAAATTAAGTACCAGTTGTGTACTGGGGTCGATTTAATCCACTGGCCGTCGCTCCCAAAAATTCCGGGCCTTGAGCTTGGAGTAGAAAAGATTCTAAATAGTACGTGTCATTTGAAAGAATATGCTTCCTTTTTCTAGGAGGTAGAGCGACCTTCTAATTGACGTTAGTTTTGCAGTTAGCAATAGTCATATTGGTAGTACTCTAAGTGGTACTTTAAGTAGTAGCATAATGGTACTTTAATGGTGGTACTTTAAGTAGTTGCGCCAATGATTGCAATGGCGGACATTTTGCTATCGGTGGTGATAATTATTGTTGCAATTGTGATAATAAAAGAAGTATTGCTACAGTTTTGGTTTTATCTTTTGTGCTTGTAGTATTTGATGTGGTTGCAGTGGTAGAATAGAGAGGCTATTCGCAGTGGCGGTAGTAGTAGCATTCTTGTGGCTTTGTGTCATAATAATGCCGGTGGTAATGGTGGTCGTGTTAAAGGCGTTGGTAAAAAAAAAAGAGTAGCGGTAGTAGTAGGGGTTGTGCAGTACAAGTAGTGCTAGTATTACATTTGATGGGGTTTTTTCTATTGTTTCCTTGGTTGTTTTTATAATTCTTTTTTGGCTTCTCTACTACTATTTTTTTGTTAGTGTTTTATTTTTTTAATATCTTTGTTGTTGTTGTTGTTATTGTTGTTTTTGCAGTTCTTGTTGATGTTGATGTTGCTGTTGTCGACGGTGTTGTTGCTGTTGTTGATGATGATGACGTCACTTCAGTTGCTACTTCAGCTGATGTTGCAATTGTTTGATGTTGACCCGTTTGTGTTGTTATCGTTGTTGTTGTAGCTAATTCCATGACTGCCGTTGCTATAGTTTTTGTTTGTGTTGTGGCTGATGTTTGTTACTGTTGCTGTCTACTATAGTACAGTAGTTGCTTTTTTTGTTTTTTGTTTTTTGCTGTTTTTGCACATAAAATCCTGGTATTGCTACCTGACGTACATCGTTGTATATACTCTGTGTAATGCAGTAGCTGTCGTAGCAATAGTAATAGTAGTAGCAGCAGCACCAGTATTATTATTATTATTATTATTATTATTATTAGTAGTAGTAGTAGTAGTAGTAGTAGTAGTAGTAGTAGTAGTAGTAGTAGTAGTAGCAGCAGCAGTATTATCATTATTATTGTTATTATTATTATTATTATTATTATTAGTAGTAGTAGTAGTAGTAGTAGTAGTAGTAGTTGTAGTAGTAGTAGCAACAGCACCAGTATTATTATTATTATTGTTATTATTATTATTGTTATTATTATTATTATTATTATTATTAGTGGTAGTAGTAGTAGTAGTAGTAGTAGTAGTAGTAGTAGTAGTAGTAGTAGTAGTAGTAGTAGCAGCAGTAGTAGTAGTTGTAGTAGTAGTAGTAGCAGAGCTAGTGGTAACAGTAGTTAATATTGTTGCTGCTCTCATCTGATTTTATTGTAGAAGGTATTGTTGTTGTTAATAATATAGCAGCAGCTACAGAAGTAGTAGTAGTAGTTGCTGTTGTTGTTGTTGTTGTTGTTGTTGCCACTGCTCCAGCTCATGTATTTATACTACTTGCTGTTGTTGTTTTTGTGGGGTTTTTTTTCTTTTTCTTTTTTGCTTTTGTTTTTTGTTTGTAGTTGTTGTTAATAACTGTCTGAGAGCTTTGAAAATATCTAAAAATTAAAGATAAAAAAGAAACCCATTTAAGCATAAAAAAAAACATAACGAAAATATCTTATGTATCGATTTGTTCTTGCTTCTAGCGGTATATCGATAAATCAGCGTGAAGAAACACAGCAAAATAATACTCACACTGTTTCTATTTTAATTTTACCCCACGTCATTCTTCTCCTTTCCCATCATGCATTTCTCCTTAGCTTTCGATGACGTCCTCGTTTCCACCATGTCTTACTTTGAATTCAATACAGATTTCACCACATGGAGACTCTTAATATGTTTCCCGCCATCTCAGTATTGGCTTTCTTTTGTTATACGTATATTGATATCTGTCGTGTTTTACGAGAATCTTGAATTAGCGGCACCGGAAAGATTACTTTGGAATGTTTTGGGTTCAGAATGGAAATGATGCAAGTTAAGAACTCCAAACGTTTTATTAAAGAGCCTGATGTTAAACGAATCGTGCGCTAACTTAATCTTTCACTATCTCCTTCCTAGATTGCACGTATCTTTATGTCTTTTCCAGTTTCCATTCAAATTTCTTTCTTTACCATCATGCACTTGAATGTTACAAGTATGTACTTCGTTTGAGTATCTTCATTATGAATACGAATTTACTTCTAAAAAGCAAGAGCTGCACTTTAATTTATAGACAATATTTAACGTTCGTCGTCTCAAATGCTTCTGTTTATTTTTCCGTGAATAATCGAATGAAGCATCTACTGGATCATAACAACTTGCCAATAATTCTTAATCACATTTCAGTTGTCTGATCATTCTGACAGACCTGGATAACATAATAATAATAAAAAAACAACTGCATTCGTCAGATTACTGGATCGTCAGTTCGACCAAGACAGACAGAAAGATAGATAGATGGATGGATAAATAAATAGATAG
>NC_142935.1:93420444-93422944 GCF_046866305.1 Octopus bimaculoides
TAATAATAATAATAATAATAATAATAATAATAGCTTCAAATTTTGGCACAAGGACAGAAATTTTGAGGGAGACTGTGAGTCGATTACACCCACTTTAGTGCTCAGCAGGTACCTATTTAATCAACCCCTAAAGGATGAAAGTCAAAGTCGAGGTCCGCGGAAATTGAGCGCAAAACCTAAAGACAGACGAAATGCCACTAAGCATTTTATCCGGCGGGCTAACAAAATTATTCTTTCTACTATAGGTGCAAAGAGTAAAACATTGAGGGTCGGAGGCCAGTCGATCACATCGACCCCAGTACACAGCCAGTAATTAATTCATCGTCTCCACCTTCCTGAATGAGAGAAAGGCAAAGTCGACTTCGGTGTAATTTAATGTCGTAATATAAAATCGGATTCTGCCAGATCGCTGCCTGAATAATAATACTAATAATTGTTTCTACTATACGAAATTGGGGGGGAGGGGTTAAGTCGATTCTAATGACCGCAGTATTCAACTGGTATTTAATTTATCGACCCCGAAAGGATAACAAGCAAAGAAGAATGCGGCAGAAATTGAACTCAGAGCGTATCGACGGGTGAAATACCGCTAAGCGTTATTCCTATTCGTGTGAGCCGTGGGGTGGTGACTCTGCTCAGAAAGGATCCGAACAAGGAGAGTCTTATTTTCACTGTACTGAAAGTGCTTTAAGTAGTATGTGTGCGGTGCCTCGTAGTGTTATTTTCTGTATGTTATATAAACTTGTAAGTCCTGCTGTTTTTGTTATGTATTTGTCTGAATATTTTTTATCATATCTAATCCACCTATTATACTAGGAATGTTTTTTGCTGTTAGGCTCCACATTCGAGTTACTCTATTATTATTGTTGTTGTTGCTGTTTTTATTATCATTATTATTATTATTACTGCTACTCGGTCACGCATTGTAGATAGCACATGCATGGGAGCATTTAGTCACCTGTCAACTCACAATAAGGAACCCAAACAGAGAATACCTTATTTAAAATCTGCGCAGTACCAAGAGAGGTTGAATTTTGTGCGACACTAAATATGCATGGTATTTGCAACCAGCTTTGAAGCTTTGAAGTTTCAATAGGTTTGATTCTAATGCCTCGATCACAACTCGTATCACTTATACATTACTCTCTCGCATTTCAAACAATCTTGCTATCTCCACTTTCAGTTTGGAGTATGTGGTGATCTTTTAAAAGAAATATCTCATTTGGTATGGCTCATTTGGTATGGCTACGTCAATGATCTTCCTTGCTTAATAGGACAGTATCCTGCTGGCAATACTCAATTACTCTCTCAATCTAAAAATCATGATCTCAGACTACCGTTGCTTTTCCATCCACCTGCATTACTTTACTATGTACATGCTCATTGTTGAGACGCAATGGCCCAGTGTCGTTAGAGTAGCGGACTCGCGGCCATAGGATCGTGGTTTCGATTCCCAGACCGGGCATTGTGAGGTGATGGTGGCGAACCCTGCTGTACTCTTTCACCACAACTTTCTCTCACTCTTACTTCCTGTTTCTGTTGTGCCTGTAATTCAAAGGGTCAGCCTTGTCACACTGTATCACGCTGAATATCCCCGAGAACTACGTTAAGGGTACACGCGTGTGTGGAGTGCTCAGCCACTTGCACGTTAATTTCACGAGCAGGCTGTTCCGTTGATCGGATCAACTGGAACCCTCGACGTCGTAAGCAACGGAGTGCCAACAACAACATGCTCATAACAGTTCTCTATTAATCTGTACTGGTTTTTACGTAATAAGCGCCAGTGAATGTACAAACCGACTTTGTCATAGCGGCTCCTGTATTCTGTATGCGCAAGCTTATCACATACCCTTACAAGTTGGGTTATATTCTTTTGAAAGAGTTTGCATTTTTGGGTGTCAGAGCAATTTCGTAAATGCTGTACTTCATCGATTTTGTAAAGAGCTTGGTACTGTGCTGCAATCAGGTTTCCAGCGGTACGCTTCAAATCATCTTGCTTAAGCTATGTCCACGATGTTTTTTTACAGTTGATATCCTGTACATTTCTTTCAAAACTAACCATGCATTCTCATTTCCAAAGGATCTTCTCTTCCCCGCTCTTCAACTCTTTGGTTAAACTCTTCCTTACCAGCCATTTCATCAGTATTTATACTCATATCTTCTCTTGCATATTGCAGCAAATCTTTGTCGCTGTTTACCAAATATTCTGCAAGCGCTCTCATTTCATTCCTTATGCAATAATCTACACTAACGAGATCTCTGCCACCATTCTTTCTGTTCGTTTTCAATCCAAGGCTTCGTTACGACGTAAAGCTCCACACGATGTCATTAGCTTTGTTATTATTCAATCCAACGTTGATATTTCTCCTACAGTCCACCTGAGAATGGACGCCGTATATCTAACCATTGCAACTGCCCAGATATTTATTGAAACGACTAGATTTCTCGCATTTAAACTGAATTTTCATTATTAATATTATTATTATTATTATTATTATTA
>NC_142935.1:93427944-93435444 GCF_046866305.1 Octopus bimaculoides
GCCGACGATATCATACAAGTGGACGGGGATCTCACATTATAAACAGTTTACGTGGACAACATTGTCCAAAAAATTGTTTTCTCACGAGAAGTAAACAATTCACGCGAACGACGTTGAAAGATGTTGACATGCAGAAATTAAAAAAATCGATAGAGGAGTAACAAATATTATTGTTGTAGTTATTTTACTCAAAATCTATAAAATTATGGAAAACCTGTTAGATGGTCGAGTTGATTTGCGATAACAACAGCAATAACAACAAAACAAAGAACAAGAATAACAACAGATGTTACAGCACCAAATACTAGTGAGGTAGTGAAGCTGGTAACAAAACCAGGAAATAGGTTCTCGCCAGACCATGTAACAAATTTAATAAATGAATTTAAATATGACTCGGACGAAGTAGTCACCTGTGCGGGATTTTACTGAAGATTTTAACAAATTTTCGAAAAAGAATGCCAAGACTGGACGGACGAAATGAAAACACGTCTAATCCTGAGAAAACTGGTAACGACAGAGCATGAAAGATACTATAACTTTATACTGCCTAACAAAGTTTTGCATAAATTTTGCGGACACAATTGACATTTTCATTCAACTACGGTAGTAGTTGAATAATATTCTTAAGGCCGCAATTTACTCACACGCAGCATCTTCCAAAGCTTGTCGCTAATTTATTTCGTAACCAAACTGAAAACTCTTAACGTTTATGAAGAGGACTGGTCCCTAGCTACATTTTGGCATAAACAAATGAGATTTGATATATATATATATATATATATATAATTATTACAAATTAAAAGGGTAAAGGATTATCAATTTATTAATTAATAAATCACTGACCGATTCGGTTATGCTTTCAGACCTGTGTCGGTGTGGAATGTTACTAGTCCATGCTTACACAGTTTGCTAGCATAGTCAAATTTACTACTGGAATACAGTATTGATGAAGGAAATTGATTATTATCAATCATGATCCAGAAACGCGTCTACTGTTAAACATCGGAATTGGTTAGTTTTCATTGTTTTTTCTTCTTGTTTTTGCCTTTGTGAGTTACAAGTGATGCTATCTGTGGGATTCTCAGCTTGTTTAGCTGCTATTTCTGAACTTCGGTATATGGTGAAGCAAGTATTTGCTGATCCCTTAATTATATTTATAAATATATATATATATATATATATATATATATATATATATATATATATATATACACATACATACATAAATGTATGGCGGTGCCCTAGCATGGCCACAGCTCATGAGCTGCAACTAGATAAAATGAATATATATATATATATATATATATATATATATATAGAACAACCGTATATACACTTGAATGTGCATGTGTGTGTATGTGTTTCTATGTATGTGAACAAACAATTGTCTAATTAGAGAAGGTCGAAAGGGTTAGGCGTTTTCCGCATTGTCTTCATATAACAAAGTGGGGAAGTTAAGCTAGTTAATTTACACCAAAAGCAAATATTTAGAGTCAAACAGAATATACAAAACGGCGTTTCCTATTCTCGACTGCGAGGCCCATCTCGTAACGTTAACTCAACTTCATTTTCCATCGCAATGCTAGAATCCATTCTAGGTTTGATATTTAATAACCTGTCGCATTCAACCAGAAGTGGTTTATGTCTGGGAAACTAAACAATGTTAATGGTCATTCTAGCCTAATTTGCTTTGACAAATGACGTTTGTTTATATCATTAAGAAGCGTAGTTCATATGAGAGAAAACAAACACGTATATATATAAATGTATATATACGCACTCACAAACACTCATATATATATATATATATATATATATATATATATATATATATATATATATGTGTGTGTGTGTGTGTGTGTGTGTGTGTGTGTGTGTGTGTATGTATATATATATATATATATATATAGATAGATAGATAGATAGATAGATAGATAGATAGATAGATAGATAGAGAGATAGATAGAGAGATAGAGAGATAGATAGATAGATACATTTCTTTTATTAGCTACACAGGGCTCAACGAAGATGGGACAAATACAATGTAGAGCTTTTCTTTTTGGGAGGGGGAAGGAAGGAAAAAAAAAAAAAAAATTGGTGGTGTCGATCAAAAGGGATCGTAGGAAGGGAAAAAGGGGCAGTTCGATCAAAAGGGATCGAAAAAAAAAAAGAAAAGGAAAGGCCGATCAATAGGGTTCGTGTATCACACAGTAATGTTCTCGTGTAAAAAGAGGGGAGGACAGTTTAGGTTTAGCCGTGGAAGGAAAAGCCCACGGAAAAGACCACGGTAACCTTGGTCAATATTCTCATTGAAGAAACTATAACAGTAAGTGACTCTCTTTTGCCTTTTTGTTTTATTTTTTTTTTCTTGTTCATAGGGTTATGCTCAAGATGGTTCCGTCGTTCACACGTGCCATCCTTGCTACATTCACCCATCTTTTTTTGAAGCATTCACTAGACAAGACTTCCCTTTCTACTCTCAACTTCCTCTTCAGGTGATACTTGAAGAAGTTGATGAGAGATTGCCCAGAGAGGAAAGTCTTTGTCTCTAGACCTTTCAGACGCGTCCACCATACACATTCTTTCGCCATAGCCACAAGTACGATGAAAATAGCTCTTCCTTCCCGTTTAAAGGAAGGAGGCGCGACAATATTCACGATAGACTCGGCTGATAGACCGACTCGTCCCACACGCGATAGCAGTTGTTCGACGTAAGCCCACAGCTCGGAAATGGTGGGACACTGTACGAGTGCGTGCAGAACGGTTTCGTCGCTCTGCCGGCATCTCGGACAGGTCGGCCCCGTGTTTCTCGAGCCATGCCTGTAGAGCTTATCCCGAACGGGTAGTGCTTCTCGATAGCACTGCCAGGCCAGGGATCTCTGGAAGTTGTCCATAGGTCCCGGCCCGAAGGTCGTCTTAAACAGGCGGGTCAGGTATTCCTCGTCGACGCCCAGGTTCGCGCCGAGATCGTCGTCGTACCTTCCCTCCACTAATCCACTATAGAATGCGTTAGTTGTGATGCAGTCGCTCAAGGTTGACCCGGGTTGTTGGAGTTGCCGAAGAGCAGCGCGACACTCGCGGTGCCATTCGCCCTTCCTCGGCCTCTTCTTGATCCATGACTGCAGTTCGGTCATGGAGACGAGCTGCGGGAAAGCGCGCCGCACAAACGGTGACCACACCTGTTCACCGCTGTCTACGTAGAGCCGGAGATGTCGCAGTCTCAGCGCGTGTCTGCGCATCATCAACCACGGCATGCCCAGTCCTCCTTTTAATGGGTGTTGGCAGCAAACGGATCGCCTAACCATCGGAACGCTTCCTTTCCACAAGAAGCGGAAGAGGATGCGCTCCAGTTTGGTGATGGTAGGGTCGGGACAAGGAACGACGGTCAGGCGGTAGTAGATGACGGACGCGATGTACGTGTTCGCCACCTCCGCCCGACCTTTCAGGGAAAGCTTCCTCTCGGTCCATTGCCGGGCTAGAGTGGCCACCCTTCTCGTTATCTCGTCCCAGTTCTTCTCCGTTTGGAGGTCTGGACCAAACCAGACCCCGAGCATCTCAACCGGACCGTCAGTCCAACGTCTCACGACGGAGGCGCTACTTGACGGCATGGGGTTGCTTCTCCAGGTGCCGAGCCGCAAGCACACTGACTTATCCCGGTTGATTTTTGCTCCCGTTACCGCTTCGTAGTCTCTCAGTGTCTCGCCGACAAGCTCGATGTGCTTTTGGCTAGACACTATGACAGTGACGTCGTCCGCGTATGCCGACACGCTCGTCCCGCATCCCAACTCTCGCGGGATGCCCCTCAGCGTCGCCAGCTTCCGCAGTAGTGGCTCGAGAGTCAACACGTAGAGAAGCGACGAGAGGGGGCATCCCTGACGGACCGAACGTGCAATGTCGAAGGGTCTTGATAGATGCCCATTGACGCGAACTACCGAACGGATGCCTCTGTACAAGGCAGCCATCCAGCCGCGGAAAATGGGACCGAAGCCGGCTGCTATGAGGACAGCCTCCAAGTATTGATGGTCTACCCTATCGAAAGCTTTCGATTGATCTAAATTGATCAGGGCCCCGCCCATGCCAGGTTCCTTAACTACCCTCTCTATGATGTAGCGCATCAGATGGAGGTTGTCATGGATGCTCCTGCCCGGCACCGCGCACGTTTGCGCCTTGCCGATCAGTTTCTCGATGACAAGCGCCAACCGCTTGGCTAACACCTTGGCCAAAATTTTCAAGCCTGCATTGAGCAGAGTGATGGGCCTAAAGTTATCTATGACGTCCCCCTTGTTTGGATCTTTCTTCAGCAGCGTTACGGCTCCTCGACTCACAAAACCGGGAATGCTCCCGTTTTGCTGCCAGTTGCAGTACACCGCCACCAAGACGTCTCCAAACAAGTCTGGCTTACAGTTGTAAAGCTCGTAGGGCAGACCATCCAAACCCGGAGATTTGTCCCTCGAGCATCCCGCCATCGCGTCCCTCACTTCCGCCGCCGTGATGGCACCTTCGCAGCACTCCGCCTCTCTTGCCGAGAGTCGTGGCAGGCTGTGCAGGTAGGCACTGAAGTCCACCCTGCGTTCTCGCTCGCCATTCGTCCCAAACAGTCGAGCAAAGTGCCGCTGAAAGGCCTCACACATTTTGCTTGGCTCGAGCAGTTCGCGCCCCTGTTCGTCCACCAGAGACCGAATGGTGGCTTTGTTGCCCTGTTGCGCCTCCGCCACCCGGGCCTCTCGTGCGGCTCCAACACCTTCGTTTCTTAGAGCACGCATCCTAGCCCTGACAACGCACCCTTCGTGTTTGGCGTTGAAGTGTTGGTCAAGGGCCAACCTCGCCGCCAAAACGTCGGATGCGATGCCACTTCTAATTGCCTCTTCTAGCTTCTTAACTAGTTCACCCTCTACTCTGTTTCTGTCTATGGCTAGTGCTTTGCTATACCTAACCGCTTCCGCTTTTATTGCTCTCTTGAGGGCAAACCACCATTTGTTATTGATGATGGCTCCTGTCAAAGCCCTCTTTACTAACGTGCTAATCCGGTCTCTGAAAACTGGTCTCGACGGGAAAGACGCGTTTAGTTTCCAGTAACCGGAGCCCTGCCTATGTGTCTTATCTAAGTCTAGCGTACACGTCACAAGTTTGTGATCCGTGTAGCTGACTATGTGAAATTGTGGACACCCTATGCTATCTATATCTACTCTCCTACACAGTATTCTATCTAGATACGATCTCGACGACCCGATGCGGTTTGTCCATGTCCACATTGGCGCATTCGGGTAATCGAGTCGGTACCTGTCAGACAGTTGAAAGCGTCTGAGCAGGTCTTTGAGGCATTTGCATCCCCGTCTATTCCTATCTCTGCCCACATAGTCTAGATGCGTGTCCAAGGTAGCATTCCAATCCCCTACTAAAAGTAAAGGACGAGACGTTCCTAGGAATACTTCTAGACGTCGAAAGAAATCCGGCCTACCTGTTAAAGGTGGTGCGTATACTGATATGAGTCGAAAAGCACACCCATCGCTGCCATCGACATCCAGAACAACCAATCTACCCTCCGGGTCTATGAATACTGTCTTTACTTCGAGATCCAGACTCTTGCGAAAGAGTACCGCCGTGCCACTACCGCCCATTCTCGGCAGACAGGGAGAAAAATAAATGTTAAACTGTCTGCCAAACATGGACGATAGGGCCCGCGGATCATGGAGTCTGGTCTCGCTTATGGCTATGATTTCTAGTTTATGTGACTTTATGTCATTTAGGAGGTACCCTTGTTTCCAAGGGGACCCCAAGCCACACGCATTTACACAACCAATCTTGAGCATCATTTTGATTTGAGTGTTAAAGTTTTATAAAGAGAGTCACTTACCGTTTGAGAGTTTTTGTGTCTCCTCCTTCGGGTTTTCTTCGAGGAGATCACTATATAGTTTTTTCGCCAGGTATTTTTGGCATTTGCCAACTGCCTTTGGAAAAATAGATTTTAGTGTGTGATGCAGGGTTGGTGTTATGTGTAGTATTTTGATGTGTTCTGGCGGTGTTGTGTATGGGTGGTTGCTGGTTTTTATGTCTTCGTTTGTTATGTTTGTTTTTGTGTTGATGTATTCCATCAACTCTGAGTTTTTTGTGTTGATGGCAGTGAGCATTGTGTGTGTACTTGCTTTTGGGGTTTTGTTGCTTGTGTTGTAGTTGTGTGTGCTTGTGTTGGTGTCTGGAGTGTTTTCGGGAGTTGTGTATCTCCCTGCTTTGTTTGTGTTTGCTTTTCTTTTCTTGCTCCTCTTCCTCCTTCCTTTCTGGGCTATTTGTCATTCCTCATTACTTTCATCTTCCGACGAAGGTTCTGAGGAATCGGAAGGGGGTAGGGGCAAATTGTGAGCGTCTGTGTGTGCTTGTGTGAGTGGTTGTGTTGCTGTTTTTGTTGGTGCTGATGGCTTGTTATTTGTGTGAGGTGTGTGTGATGTGGGGGAGGGGGAAACAGTCTTGGAATTTTCTTTCTTTTCCCCTGCTTCCTCACTTGTTGTTTTTGCAGATGCTGTTGTCTTCTCAGTTGCCAGTGTTGCTTGTGTTTCTCTTGTTTTGATTGTTGATGGTGGTGTTGGTAGTAGGGTTTTTTTTCCGGGTTTTGGTGGTTGCCCTTGTTGCTTTTTTTGGTTGGCGGCGGTTGGGCAACTGTCCTTGAGGTGTGCCTCGCTGCCGCATACATAACAACGTGGCCGCCTTCCTTCCACCACTACATATAACTTGTGGTCCTTTGCCAGTTGGATGTGTGTGGGGATCTTTTGGCACTCCTCTTCAGTGATGTGGAGGAGGACTTCGACTTTTTTCCCCCTTCCCAGTTTTTCTCCTCTGCAGTAGCAATTTCTAATATATTTGCCTCCTCCATTTCGAGGCATATAGAACCTACTATCCACTGTGTTTCCACTTGTGAAGGGACATTCTTTACTGTCACCTTCGTCACTCTCTGTCCAAGATAACTCGGTATCATCACCAAGTCATCTGTGTGGAGAGAGAGTGTTGAAAATTCCTTCGCTAACTGTTCGCTCTTAAAGCGTACTAGGACCGTGGCAAATTTTCGTCCCCAAGTAACATGACTTTGAAAGGGCCATATCGGTTTGAGACAAATCTCAATTTTTTGGGTGGAGAAATTCTCCGGTCGCTTCGTTTTCTTGTTGATAAGTCTGTATGATATGTGCTTCTTGTTTGTATTTTCAATAATTGCTTTTGGTATGTGTATTTGTACAGTGTCACCTTCTTTCGTGAGGAGGGATTTTGTGTCATTGATTTGTTTTTGGGTGAATGTTAATATTGTTCTTTTTTCTTTCGTTGCATCGGCAAAATTTGTTTTTGTGATGCTGGCAGATATGTTGTTTGTGGCGTTTGTGGTGTTGTTTATCTTGTTCGTCTTGTAGTTGTTGATGGTGGTATTGACAGCGGTGTTGGTACTGCCAGGTTCAAAGGTGGTGGTAGTGGCGGCAGGGTTTGTCGAAGTAGTGGTGGTGTTGGTGTTGAAGGTCGGTG
>NC_142935.1:93447944-93467944 GCF_046866305.1 Octopus bimaculoides
CATCGGAAAATTAAAAGATGGTTAAGGTTTCAATGTCATGGGTAACAGGCATCAGCGATGACTTAAGTCATATGCACTCTACGCAGTCTCCTAGTGGTCTCGTGGGTCTTGGAGACCTAAAATTGTACCTTCGCAAAATTTTGGCTCGCTGTCTATAAATCAAAACTACAAGGCTCTTTGCATTGGTTTTCCCGGGGGCTTATAATGCCGCAGAGACGGCTCTGACCGATCTTATGCAATTTTTGCCAGGAGCTAAACAACAACAGTTTTCATTGCTGATCATAACGAGGTTTGCCATCTCCACATTAATCCCTACCGTCACACAACGAACATCATGAAGGTCCGTAATCATTAGAGCCTCTGTCATCCTCACCATTACCAGCACCACAATACTGTTACCAAATCCATCGCCAACACCGACACCACCATCAGCAGTACGAAAATTATCCCCACGAAATTATCTTCGCAACCAACACCAAAATGGTCGCCATAAACAGCACGAACGATCAGAAACGTAGCCACCAACAACATTGCCACAATGAATGCATCCTCTACCACCAAAACCATCATCGCGACAAGTACGACTGCCAAAGTCATCAACACTAACATACTTCCATCGCTAAGACCATCAACGCGAAACAAACACTACCACCAAGAAAAACTGTCGTCATCATTAATTCCATCATATCTCGCCAATTACATAATCATTAATGACTAAGAGAGCATCATCATCATCATCATCATCATCATCGTCGTCGTCGTCGCCTTCGTCATCATCATCCCCATCATCATCATTATCATCATCTCCATCATCAACATTACCATCATCACCATCATCATCACCATCATCACGATCATCATCATCATCATCATCATCACCACCACCACCAACAACAACAACAGCAACAACATCATCATCATCATCATCATCATCATCATCATCACCACCACCACCACCACCACCACCACCACCACCAACATCATCATCATCATCATCATCATCATCATCATCATCATCACCACCACCACCACCACCACCACCACCAACATCATCATCATCATCATCATCATCATCATCATCATCATCAACTTCATCATCATCATCATAATAATAATCGTCTGCAATATCCCCATTATTACCATTCTAGTCATCACATTCCATCACACTCAACAACCGGCAATACTATTGCCCCACCACCACCACCACCATCCTCTACGACGCTACCTTTAGTAGCAGTACCATCACAACAAACAGCAATATAACATCAACACCTTGTTGCCACCACTACCATCGCTATCCTCATTATCATAATCACCACCACCACCACCACCATCGTAACTACCATCACTATCATCTTCATCATCATCATCAGCAACCCCACCACCACCACCTATCCAACCAACAACCATCATTTCCACCATCATTATATGCATCATTAACATCACCATCATCATCATCATCATTATTATCATCATCATCATCATCATCATCATCATCATCACGTCGTCGTCATCATTATCACAACCACTACCACTTCCACCAGCACCGTCATCACCATTATCACTACCACCAGTATCCTCCCCTCCTCCTCCTCCTCCTCCTCCTCCTCCTCCTCATCATCATCATCATCATCATCATCATCATCATCACCATCCCTACCCCCACCATCATGATCACAATCACCATCACCATCACGATCATCATCATCATCATCATCATCATCATCATCATCACTGCCACTACCACCACCGCCACCTGCAGCAGTCCCATCAACATGATGAAATAAACCCACGCTATTAGAACCGTTACCGCCACCACAACTACCAAAAGAATTCTACCACAGTCATTACCGCCAACGCCCTCAAAACTACCTCCACCACTACCACCACCGCCAGCACCACCACCAACATGACCACACTTCCAATACCAGCTCCTCAATAACCGCTAATAGCACGATCTTCAGCACTACCATCATCATTCGACTAATCCCAAGACATCTGGTCTGTCTTCCCCACCCTCTTACTCACCATTGTCAATATATTTCCAAAAAGGTTAATTAAATGAACAAATGACACAAAGATCTCTACTTTTCTCCTATTTTATGTCGAGACCACTTCTTTCTCTTCTATATCTGCTTTCTTCCGTACTACTACTACTACTACTACTACTAACTACTGCTACGACTACTAGTAATAATAATAATAATAATAATAATAATAATAATAATAATAATAATAATAATGATAATAATAATAACAACAACAACAACAATAATAATAATAGAAATAATAATAATACTGATAATAATAATGATAATAATAATAGTAATAATAATAATAATAATAATAATAATAATAATAATAATAATAGTATTAATAATAATAATAATAATAACAACAACAACAACAATAATAATAATAGTAATAATAATAATAATAATAATAAAAAAAGAAGAATAATAAACATGTAATATTATTAATACTACTATTATTAAACCAGAACGTCATTGACGACGACGATGATGATGGTGATGATGATGATGACGATGATGATAATTTGATGATGATCATGATGATGATGTTGATAATGATGCTGCTGATGATGATGAGGGTGATAACGTTGATGATGATGATGGCGGTGGGGGTGCTGCTGATGATGATGATGTTGTTTAAGTAGTAATAGCAAGAACATTAACAATAACAATAAGGAAAAGGAAAATTAGTGTTGGTATCTCTGTAGCTTATTATTTTTTTTTTGCCTGTCTTGTCCCCGTCGTCATCGTCGTCCCCGTCGTCATCGTCGTCTTCGTCATTGTTGACGTAGCTGATTCCCATCGGTTGCCTCTGTTCTGAGAAATTATTCGCAAAAATCGATCGATAAGCGAATGTCCGAGAGGAAATAGATTTGCCAAAGAAACACTCTCTCGCTCTCACTCTCTCACTCTCTCACTCTTTCACTTTCTCTTTCTAAGGATAAAACGATGATAGAGATTACCGTTGCTGTTGTGGTTGATGATGATGGTGATTATGACGACGAGGAATTGAGGAGACGAAGACAAATAGGATGAAGATCAGCATCATGGTCATGATGATAGTGATGACAATGATGATGATGACCGTCATCATCATGATAATGATTTCCATAATATCATTGTATCTTCTTTCGAAACAAATTCTCAGACAGCTGTAATGCGATTCTATAAACCTTTACAAAATACATGTTAAATATTAAATATTAAATAGCCTTTGGCTATTTTAAGAATCTCTTTCGTCTGTTCGTCTTCCATATTTGTTCTCGTTTTTCTAATTGTTTGTAAGGTTGGTTTTCTTTTATATATTCCTATTTTATCTTTTTCTCTACTAAAATTCTTGATGAATATATGAAGGGTCGTAATGTTAATATCTTTTATATCTCACGGTAACTGTTGAAAATATTTCACTATGTATGCTGTCTATTTTAATTTATGTTATATCACATTCTAGCATTTAAATATCTTTGATGTAACTCAGTGACATCAAATCATATGGCAACTGTACATACATATATTCACACATATATACATATGTATGTATATACTCCCATACATGTTCATACATATATATATGTGTATGTGTGTATGTGTGTGTGTATGTATGTATGTATGTATGTATGTATGTATGTGGAAGGGAGTGTGATTCAGCAGGAGGACTTAAACGACACGCAAAGGTACATGGAGCCCAGTTAGAACAACAGCCAGCTATTGCCAGTAAAGGTTTTGGATGCCAACTCTGTGCAAGACATTGTAGATCTTTGGCTGGGCTAAAAAGTCGCATTCGATCACAGCACTGTTACGTTGAGCTTCGTGCAATGACCATACTCGATAACGAGGGGGCAGCCATCATCATGTATGTATGTATGTATGTATGTATGTATGTGTGTGTGTGTGTATGTATATCGTCATCATGGGTTGTCGTAAATCGGCGTTGACAGTTTTATTCAGAAAGAATCTTTTGCAGGCTTGCATGTGAGCTACAAGGCCTGCTCTACATCTCTGAACAAAACGCCCTGTACAGTATGGCGGTTGGCACCGACCCCAGCAGACCTCCTCGTTGAGCTTCTAAGCCATGCATCAACGATGAAGCTGCCGTGCAGTAGTGACTCCCTTGCTAGTTAATACCCAACTAATGGTGCAGATGTTCAGTTTAGTCGAAATAACATTCAAGCCATTGGTCGAAAACTACTCTGCGTTTTCGATTACCTAATGCCGACGTCTTCACTCTACCCATTGCACGGAAGCCCAAGGGGTTGCTAGAACTTTCCCAAAATGGAGCCCTAATTACGTTGTTTGTAACGGTTATACTAATATATCTCACGCTTTGAGCCCTAGAACCAATCAAACACTGGGTAGAAAGTGAAAATATAAACAGATGTTTCGAAACAGACCTTATTACGAAGGTTATACGCCCGGTAATTTACGAGAACACTTACCTTTGATGGGAAAATATATCAACAACTGAGGAACGCAGCTAAAGGGACAAAAGTTGCACCCTCGTATGCTAACCTGGGGATGGCTTTCTGGAAGAAAAACTATACGCGGAAACGTTGGCCCAACATTTTAAGACCTGAAAGTGGAAACGCTTCTTCGATGATCTCTTTATATTGGGGACAAATTAAATGATGGCTTGTCGTTCGCATACACTTATGTAAAGCTATGCAACTCAATAGTTACAGTGGATATATTTTGCAAAAATAAAAATGACACACACCAATATCTGTTCATCAGTTCTAGTAATCCCTCACTCATCTCTAAAGGAAGATTCCATATACAATTGCCAATCATATTTGTGCAATTGTGATTCACTGAATCATATGTCAAATTCGAAGTAATTGAAAAACGTCCTAAAAAACAGAATCTTCTCTGAAAATTAATAAATAATGGAATTATAAAAGCAATGAGCGTTGACATTGTACAGAGTACACCTAGGAAACAATTAAAGAAAATACAATTCCGTTTATCAACACACACGATGCAGTTGTGAAAAACATATTCCATACTATAAAATTAAATGTGCTAATCCTTTTACAGAATGACAAATGAAAAATCTAGTTTATGAAAGCAAGAAACAGCAAACGTCAACCAAAATGTCTTAAAACAAACATCTCACAAGGCTAAAATTCACACTAGAGGCTAAATCAAAATTTTCCGTGAAGGGCTGTAATACAATAATTGTGGAATACTCAGTAACAACAATTTCAAATATTTGGGTTCTGGTTCTCATGTAAAATTTCAAACTGGATTCTCCTTCCAAACAAATCGAAATATGAATTTTTAAGACACAGAAACACTTCATAATCTGCCCCAGTTGCAAAAAGAATAATATTAGTGAAACAGCACTTTCTTTTGACAATATGCAAGATTCCATAGACAATATGTCTGACAAAAAGTATTATGTAAGATTCCGATGACTGCCATATATAAGATACACATATACGATCATCCCCAGGGGATGATATACCCCACCACACCACCGCAGGGCTAAAATATGTTTGTGACGTATTTCAACTGATAAAAGGCAAATCCAATGCAGTTACCGTACAGAAAATATCTCTCGCATGGTAAAAGGTTCTGAAGACACCCAGTTTGTTCAGTGTGGCCATCTATCTGGAGTCCAAGATGTCGATGTTTCGAGTTATTTTTACTCTTGACAATGGAATGTTCCTAAGAGAGGCAATTGCTTTATGTAAAATTCAGTCAAAAACGTTGACTAATTTCTGCTAGGATACAACTCGATCGTGGAAAAAAACGAAATGCTAAGGCCAAGCAGTATTTGAAATACATCAGAAACATATTTTATTTAACCTAAATTTTGCTTATGTTTGGCTCTAACATTTCGTTATTTTCCTCGATCAGATGATCTATCAGCGCAAATCTTATAAATAGTTGCTTCTCTTAGGTAAAAACTCGAAACATCGATGTCTGGGATTCCTGACTGATGGCGACATTGAACAAAGTGGGTGTCTTCACACCTTTTTTTTTTACCATAAGACAGATATTTTCTGAACGGCAATTTCCAGTTAATTTGCCTTTTAGCAGTTGAAATATGTCACAAGTATATTTTAACCAAAATTTTGCTTTTATGTATATATATATATATATATATATATATATATATATATATATATATCAATCAGTGTGTGTGTGTGTGTGTGAGAGAGAGAGAGAGAGAGAGAGTGTAATGTACCCGACCCGTGGATTATGACGGAGAGGACCCATTTTGTTCGAATGAGTTCTCCAATTGCAACTCTAGGATTCAAACTGAATGGAATTAGTTACAAATATAAGTATCAAATTTACAGATACTTTTCGAGTTTTGCATTGCTATACATCTGTGCTATCTTTTATGTATTTTGACCATGTTCGAAACACTGTAAAATTTCTTCTTTTTTTTACTTTTCGAACTTCAGTCGGCGATCTTTTTCTGTTCACAGACATGGTAAAACTAACAATCGCGTGTGCCTTATAATTCCAAACAAAGCCGTACAATAAATGAAGACATGACTGATTTTCAAAATTGCTAATTCCTTCGACATGTCATTAACTTTTGTGCGATTTTTTTTTTTTAACAAAGAATAAGATCAAACTGTTAGAGGAAGACCAACTCGTGATAATTTTGGCAATTAGAAGCATAAGATGCGATCATCAAGAAAGCGGCAGAGACACCGCTTTGATGAAACGTTTTTATATGAATTTTACAAATGGAAACCGAATCTTTAATTTGTTTATTAACAACTACGTTACAACGTGATCTTAATGGCATTAGAATTATTGGATAGTTTTTACGTCGTAGTTAACTAATGATGTATATAAGTATGCGTGTTCTCTGTATGTGGGAGTATATACCTATATCCGAGAGCTGGTGTAACACTCTCTCGCTCCACCTGTGAAAATGCCCACTTTTCCTTCCTTTTTAACCGTCTACATATAATAGCGAACCCACCTCATCTCTAACAATTTGTTGACATTTTTCTCTCTCCTGTTTATTGATTTTTTGCAGAAATGTCTGTGTGTGTGTGTGTGTGTGTGTGTGTGTGTGTGTGTGTGTGTGTGTGTGTGTGTGTGTGTGTGTGTGAGGGCATGAATATATAATGAAATACAGAGCCATTCAAATAACATAATACAATTAATAAAAGTTGAATTACGCTTCAACCTCCTCTCTGAAACACAATTCAGCACCTAACAAAATGACATTTTCCATATAGTACTCTGTATAAGAGATATCTAACAGAAGACCGAGTGTATCTAGTGAAGCTGTCCTCAACATTTATCAGTAAAAAGAATCAGCCTCGCTGAAATCACATTGAAGGAAATGCATATGTAAAATATGACCTCTCCATCAGATCCAGAGATAAATCTCACTATGTCTTGCGGTTGAAAAAGAATTTCAGCAATACGAGTGCGTTATTAGTTGTGGGAACAGCAATTCTTCATACACGGATGAAAAATTCCCTTCCTTTTTCTCCTGCATGGTAATCTAATACTAACTCTGTTTTTTTTCTTTTTTTACTTGGTTTTTGTCTTGTATTTTCCTAAATTTGGCCACAAAATAATATGCTGCTTTGGCTATCTGAAAATACAGCGTGCCTAAATGACTGTGCCAGATTCTGAAGTAAAAAAATTACATTTGTGTCAAACATCAGTTATGAAAATAAGCTAGTTATTAAGCATTCCTCGCTATAAACAGATTAACACCTGACTTGCCTGACAATCGAGCCCCACCAAGGTACCAACCTATCAATTAAAAACCTGTCTGTACCCCCAACCCCAGCGAACAATATGATATTGGCAGTATATATACAGTAGTAATTTCTACTTCGCTACGAGACTGACCACCAAGTGTGAATTGCGCACTCCTATGCATTAGAATTCTACGCGTCGCCTCACCAACAGATATAAATTTCATAGAACCCTACACCAGCCCCACATGACAATTGCCATCAAACTAAAGCTACATTGACGCCTCGAAGCCTGATATTTGGATTTAAATGTCATTCGTTGTGATAGCCGTGGTTGTGATAGAAAGATATTTCAGTTTCCAACAGATAGTTGTCCCCTGTGTAAATAAAATTGTATGTACGCCTGAATTTAAATTGAGAGATATTGCAGCAATCAATACGGCATAAATTAATTCAATAAGTTCTTCTTTCGTGGCAAGCACTTCATTGAATGCAGCCGTTGTACAGTCTGGTAGATAGCTAACGTCGCTCAGTGTCTGCAACATATTAACTTTTGGGCTCATTTGTCTGCCCTGTTCCCTTGTTTGGTAACTGCTGAAATTAATACTGCTATAAATGAATCATTCTGCTTCTTTACGTTTTGGTCTGCCAGTGATTAGAACAACGAAGTATGATGCTAAATACTTCTGTGTTAAGATGAACATTCAATATACAAGGCCTAAACTCCACCTTGTTCAGAACTAATACTAGCTTCTTGGATACCTTCAACAGCGGTCATATCATAAAAAAATTTCCACTGTTTAAGTCATGTGTATCGGAATTTAACGATGAGCAACATTACCAGTTTCATCGATTTTAACTGGGTTATCCTATCTTTACCATATTTTATTATTTTTTACATTATTATATACATGTTACATACTGTGGACGATATTTTTGCAAAGATTGACTTCAC
Source organism: Octopus bimaculoides (assembly GCF_046866305.1). Classification (NCBI taxonomy): domain Eukaryota; kingdom Metazoa; phylum Mollusca; class Cephalopoda; order Octopoda; family Octopodidae; genus Octopus; species Octopus bimaculoides. Next base: position 93,456,614 of record NC_142935.1, read on the forward strand.
ATGATCTGGAGGAATACCAACGGCATGAATCTGAACAAACTTTACGTGTACTGCACCTGTACCCGAGAATAATTCGTCGAAAGATGAAAAACCAATTTAAAAATCGATGCTGGGAAGATTCACTTCCCGATATGGATAAAAAAAAGATTATTAAGGACATGCTTTTAGAAATAGGACTTTCAGAAGACTGTGATATGGAATTAAAGCCGATCAGACTTCATCTCCATTATCTTACTGTTTTTCTTTTTACATTTATAAATGTTCTTTATCAATATTCTCGTCATTCTTAAGATGCAATTAAATTTAACAATCTATATTTACTCACTGGAAAAGAATTCCCTCGAGTGCGAAAGCTTTGTTCCCGTAATTTTTTCCATATACTTTCCTTACTTTTTTTTGTTTATATTCTAAAATGACGTATGAAAATTGGCCTCCATTATAATTTAGAAATACATAATATTCATTGTTAAATATGGCGGAAATTGATACATTAGCTCTGAGTTCTAGAATTTTTTAAAATCTCGTATTTCTTGAAGGAATGAAACTGACTTTCGTTTACACTATTTTTCTCTAAAATTCTTATTATCTTCATGCACCTCGTTTTTTATTATACATTCCTAACTATATGTCTATCTATCTACGTATGTATCTATGTCTATTTATACTGCGTATATGTGATATGCCTGTGTGTGTGTATGTGCGTGTGTGCGTGTATGTGCGTGTGTGTGTGCGCGCACTCACGCACACACACACATATCTGTATGATTCAGATATCTGTGCTTTTCTATGTATGTGGGCTAAACTTGTATAATGCAGGATTTTATTCACCATTGAAAGAAAAACATAAGCTAATGTAGCTAATGTTAATGGAGTAATATATTGAACCGGAAATGAAACGGACACGTGACCGAAGGCAAATACGTATTCGCAAATCCCAAAGATATTTCTAATTCCTTAAGGAGAACTTATTACTGAAAATAGAAATACAATATTTATAATTGTTTCACATAAGGTATCGTACTGTCCAATTAATTTTAATTGAACAATCTCCTAATCACGTTGTACATTGATTTTGACATATCTCCTAAACATCTAAATGGTGCTTCGTATATAATTCTATAATATATAACGCGTTTCATACCATTTACTGTATTCGATTCATGACCAAAATGTCTTAGGTGCAATTCTTGGATCAATAATTGCGTGTGGGGGGCGGGGAGAATGTCATCACATATCACGTTTTTTTCCTGTGTATTCGACTATAATCAGAACTTGTCAGAGTCTCTTGTAGCTCTCTCTCCTCTCTCTCTTTTCTTTCTCCTTCTCGCTCCCTCTCTCTCTCACACTCACTCTATCTCGCTTTCTCTCCCTCCCCCTCTCTCTTCACCGGTTATATTCTACATACTTTCATGGTCGTTTAAGTCACATTTGAGTGGCCTTGAAAGTGGCTAAATCGACTGATGTAGGCATGTTACATGCCACTAAGGAACACTTGCTCGCGGGCAAAGGCTGGTTGTAGTGTATTAAGTTACCGAGTATTGGACTTCAGTTGAGTGCAATAAGTATTACTGGTTATACTAGTGAGGAGGGCGCCAAACTGACAGAATCGTTAGCGCGCTGGACGAAGTACTTAGCAGTATTTCGACTGACGCAACGTTGTGAGTTCAAATTCCGCCGAGGTCGACTTTGCCTTTCATCATTTCGGGCTCGATAAATTAAGTATTAGTACAACACTGGAGTAGATGTAATCGATTATCCTCCTCCCCCAAATTTCAGGCGTTATGCCTATCGTAGAAAGGATTATACTAGTGAAGATACGAGACCTAGAAAACAGTAGTTCGATTCGTGAACATAAGATCTTAGATTTCGTTCCTGGATCGGGAGGTGCTATGTGTCCTGAGCACGTCATCTTATATGTTGTTTTTCTCCTTTTTTATGTCCTACGTAGTCGACTATAATCCGCACTTCTAATGTTAAAGTTCAATCTTCTCTCCTTCCTGGATTGACGTCCATGATGTTCGGCTGAGTCCAATATGAGCGGTCGACATAATGTTTATATCTCTTCCATGTGCATGTTTCCTCTTTAATTCATACACAGAGTATCGTGGAATACATTCCATAATGCTAAGTTTCCTACACCACTTTTGAGGTCGATGGATATAACATTAGGGAAGCTAGACTGTTGTTATTCCTGGCACACTCATTGTAGCTTAAATCGGTATTGTTGAACGTTTCAGCATTCGTGGCATTCTGTCTCATATACGTGCATGTATGTGTGAGTGTGTGCGTGCGCGTGTATTTGTGTGTGTGTGTGTGTGTGTGTGTGTGTGTGTGTGTGTGTGTGTATCCCAGTGAGTAAACAGATAAAAAACTAGCACTCAACACATTTAATAAGACTTGCACGTATTTACTTTTACATAGGTTTGACTCAGGTTTACATGGTTTCAAGTTACATATCAGCGCGACGGACTGCGCTGACATTGTTGCTCACATTTCATGAGACAGAGCAGCCCTATGAGCCAACGAAACTTAAATGTAGTCGAGCAGATTCAAACTATTACTATATATATACATTAACGAAAACATACATACATACACACACACATATATACATACATGCTTATTTATACATACATACATACATACATACATACATACATACCTTCATACATACATACAACCTACCTACCTATCTACCTACATATATATATATATATATATATATATACCTTTATTTCATACTGAACTACTTGGCAAAATTGTTAATTGTTAATTCTATTATTAATTGACGATTCCCTGCCCTCATTTCTTGTATATATATATATATATATATATATATATATATATATATATATATATATATATATATATATGCATGCCTACGTACATAATTATAAATACAAAAAACAAATACATATCATAAGACATACATTTCCAAAGATATATATGAAGAACTGAAACAAAAGGACAAATGCATGTCATAAGAGAAACTGAAATCATAAGACTAATACAGATGAAGAACACATATTATAAGAGAAATACATTTTACGGGACGCATATATCTTATAAGGCACATAGATAAAAGTCAAATACATATCAAGTTTCACCAGCCATATTATAACATCCGCATCTCATTAATTTCCAGTGGAATGACTACAACATTGTAGAATTAGAACTATATTAATATACGCTAATTACGAATGAGTAAATTTCTTAATAAAGATACACATTTGCACACACACTCACACACATGTATACACACATAAGCTCACACGCAATTGCATATCGACGTTTTTTCTTTACTTTCTATTCGATTTCTTATTTCCTCTTCATATTATGTAACTTTTTATTACTTATACAAAGATTACATCGCAGCAGACTCACAACGCCCATTAAAATCTACAAATACAGTGTGTTATATTGAAGTTTATATCGATTAATGATTTGTAATAACGATGTATATTAATGTCTATCAATAACTTAGGTCGTATTGATCTGGTTCCAGAATACTAATATATTTTGTATTTTAATCGCTTAGACATAGAAAAAATCGGAGCGCCCACGAAACTTTTCATAGACATAATCATTAACTGAAATGCTTGGAACGTTTCTAAATGCGACATCCTCAGTACACAGCACAAGAGTAGAAAAGAATCTTTTGACATGTTTCTACACAGCTTCAGGCAATGTCCTTTGTACAGCACAGTGGGTTCAAAAGTGGTTATATATAATCGTAATATATTTATATTTTTATGAAATAATTGTAAGTGTATGACCACAAAGATTCAATTACTATCAGGTCATCCCATAAGTTCTGTCCGAATTTTGAATAAAGAAAACAAGTGATCAAATGTTATATTTAATTGAAATTTAATCGTTAATGTACTTTTCCTGATTATCTATGACTTCCTTCCATCTATTTACAAGCTTTTTAATCCCATCGTAAAACTCGTTTACTTTCAAAGCGAAGAACTCTGAAATGTCAGTTTCGACCTCCTCCTGGCTTGCGAAAGTTATGTCTCCCAAATGATTCTGTAATCTACGAAACGAATGGTAGTCTGAAGGAGCAAGGTCGGGAGAGTAAGGTGGATGAGGAATTTTTTTCCCAACCAAGTTCTTCGATCTTCTGTGATGTGATTTTTGCAGTGTGGGGTCGCACATTGTCCAGCTGAAACATCTCTTCTTTTCGATTCACTAAAGCGGGTCTTTTTTTTTTCAAATCTTGGTTCAAACGCTCTAATTGCTGGCAGTAGACTTGAGCATTGATTGGTAAATCAGGTGGTAACAATTCAAAGTGAATTACTCCTTTGCAACCCCGCCAGATAGAGAGAAGAACCTTTTTCCCATGAAGTTCCCTTCTCGGTTGTGGTTGAGCTTTTTCCCTTTTACCAAGCCAGTGTTTACGACGTTTAACATTTCGATAGAAGATCTATTTTTCATCACCAGTCAAAGTCTATCCAAAAAGGGTGAAATGAGTTCGCGAGAATGGAAAGGAGAGCAGATGTCAACTTGGGATTTGCAGTTGCTTTCAGACAATTCATGAGGCACCCATTTTCCAAGTTTAGGAACCTTTCCAAGTTGTTGAAGATGACGATGAAGATGACAATGTATGGTTTGAACTAAGCTTTATTGCCAATTCTTCAACTGATAATGCGGGATCTTTTTCAAGTAATACCTCAAGGATCTTATCATCAAACTCAACTAGACGTCCTGTTCGATCTTCATCTGAAATCTCCACTTTTGAATATTGCAAACCATTTTCTGCAAGTTCTTTCATTCAAGTATTCTTTCCCATAAACTGAGTATATGCTTCGAGTCTCTTCGGCTGCAGAGTTCCCTTTTTATTTTTTTTATTTTTTTGGTACTCAGAAAGCATTATGTCCCCTCCTTCTTTATCATTTCTTTGTATTCTTCAATTTTCTCAGCCATGTCTTTATTCCAATATATTTCATATTGCTTCAGCAGGCCTGGGACGACGGAAGCTCGATTCCCCGTCGCTGCTGCATACGTCTTCATTTTCTCCATCTCAGCAACGTCCACCCAACAGTAGTGGCGTTATACTAAAAAAATCGCACCCAGTAATAACACGTCTGACCAGTAAACTCACGCAGACGAAATACCGCTAAGCATTTCGCCCAGCGTGCTAACGTTTCTGTCAACCCACTACCTTCTTTGAAACTATCAGTAAAGTCAAGAAAAGCCGCATGGCGGCAGAAAATTTTATACGCCGGACAAAATACATTATTGTGATTTGTGATCTGAGTTCAAGTTCCGCCGACATCAACTTTGCCTTTCATGCTTTCGGCTCAATAAAATGAAAGTTGAACACTCTGGTTTTTGTCATCGACTAGTCACCTCCCGCTAAAAGATAAATAATGACTACATACCTTGTGTTTCGTAAAAAAAAAAGAAAACATTATTTACGTGAAAATGCAGGAATTGTAACAAAATTAGAAAGAATTGTGAATATGGCAAGCTGGCGGAACCGTTAGTTTGTTGGATAAAATTTCTTGCGGTACTTCTTTCGACTCATATATTTTAAGGTCGACTTGGCCTTTCAATCCTTTAAGTGCGTAGTAAAATAATTCCCAGTTGCTCACTGAGATCAATGTAAATGACTAGACCTTCCCACTAATCAATTATTGGCTTTGTAGAAAAATTTTAAACCATTATTTTTATATTGTTGTTAACGCAGCGAGCAGGTAAAATCGTAAGAGAATGGAGAGACAAAATGGCCTTTCGCTATTTGTATCTGTTCATGCTCTTTGCCTTCTGAGTTGAAAACACGAGGTCGACTACTACTCACTTCATGCCGGAATCTATAAAAGCATGTATCAGCGAAGTACTGGGGGCGATGGTATCCAATAAATTAGATGTGACAAACATATGGCCAATCTGCCGATACAGACTCTCAGCAGTTTTGTTCAGCCACTGCTCATTTAAATAAAAGAGAATGTTTATCATATTTTTAAGCTGTAAATTATTCTTTTGAATATAGACAGGTAGCATAGTTTCAGACTCGAAATCCAACAAGAGATTCGATTAATACTTATACCAAACTGTCAAATCAGTGAATCAACATCCTAAAACATTTTACATTTACTCCTTCAGTTTGACAACAAAATGTCGAGCCAAACGGAAGATATGCGTACGTTTTTCTTTTCTTCAATTTAGGTATGTGCTTGACTAAATGGATTCTAGAGATAGGAACACTGCTAAATGATGTTGCTTCCGAAGCAGCAGAGCTAACTTTCTGTCAAGCATTGTCTTCAAGAGCTGTATACATCACTCACGTAGAGAATTTCTGCATGTGTTCGCAATTTAAGGACTCTTACGTAACTTAGTAGGACTGTATATGCATTATGTCGATGAGAATTTACGAGACATGTTCGCACACAAACACAACTAGAGTTTTAAAGTGTTTTATTGCTTTACTCTGCATGAAATTGATACAATGCACACTGATCCCTTTAAGCAGTCCTTTGTCCAACATTATAAATAGAGTACCTAAGGTTGTTTCTGTCTATTCTTCGAAATCTAATTCATTCTTATATGTATGTATTATGTACTCACACACACACACACACACACACACACACACTCACACACACACACGTATTTCTATATGCGTTTACGTACATATGAAGGTGTGCAAAAATGTTTATGCCTATATGAAATAATAACAGAGTCAGTGATTAGTAAAATACATTTCATTATCAAAATTTGAAAAATAACTCTTTGCTAGAGTGGGCTATGGTGCCCTATACATGACTAAAAGACATCACCATGTGGTACTATTAAGTTAGACATGGCCTGGGGATATACTGGCCAAAACCTATCAAATTATCAAAGTTACTGTAAAGTACAACTCATAAAACTCCAAGCATCGGTCTGAATGAAAAATGATTCAAGAGCTGGACTATTCTTGGAACTTCACTTCCCAATGACAGCGCTTCACAATGTAATGGGTAGGTGGTTTTGTGACTCCTATAACACGACTCACCCGCTACTCAGAAATTCGTGAATTCTTTTCTAGACCCTATTCTTGCTTTCTGGGACTAGTCGATAACCGTAGTCTTTGGGAATAATTCTTAGAGTTTATAAATAGTTCCATCTGCCTCAGTCTTGTCTCTAACTCGAATGATGACAAGTTTTATACTTGGATCTGTCTGAACCTCCGTTCTAAAATATCTTATCACACGACTGCCTTTTCAAACTTCTTGTAGCACTTTGGGGATAATTTCTTTCGGTCAGGGCTTAACTTGCATCCCTTCAATATTTCTAATGGGTTACCTCTAAAACGAAATTAGAATTAACCGAGTTATCTACTTTTAATATTTATATAGATTTTGGGAGTACTTTGAATATATAAAATTGTCCATGTGTGTGTTCATACGTGTATGAAACTGCTTCACTATGTACGTGTGTTTGTAACCTTGTTTTGTACTTATTCACGAACATTCATGTCTGCATTCCAAGCCTGTCAATTTTACATATTTCTATTACTCTATTAATATTATCCAAGGTATATAAATCTCCTTTTTTCCCCCTTTACCTATTTCCGCTTTATATGTTTGTATGTATATATATATATATATATATTTATACATACATATATATATATATATATATACATATATATATATATATATATATGTGTGTGTGTGTGTGTGTGTGTGTGTCTGTGTGTGTGTGTGTGTGTGTGTGTGTGTGTGTGTGTGTGTGCATGTATGTATGTATGTATGCATGTGCATCAATGTATGTACGTACGCGTATATACAAACTTTTACGATGATGAATAGAGAAATGCTAAAATACAGCAGAACTAAATATCTTGAAAGAAAAGTTGTCTATAGCCATATGCACGCGTGTGTGTGCGTGTGCGCGCAAGATCTCGCGCGTGTGTACACACAGGCAAACACACACACACACACACACACACACACACATATACACACACATATATATATCTCCTTCGCTGCTTTATCATTTCCCTATCATAGATTGTATCTACGAAGTTTTAAACCACAACGTGGGTGGAATTCAAGGATGCCGGACAAAGCACAAAATGAGTGTTTGGTCAACCAAAATAACATAAAGATAACGTATAACAGATAAATTACACACATATATACACATACACCAACACGCAGCCACCTTCACAAACACATAGACATACACACACATTACATACATGTGTGTGTGTGTGTGTGTGTATATATATATATATATATATATATATATATATATATATATATATATATATACACGTATAAGGTCATGATACGTGGTAGAATAATATGCTATAAAAACAGACAATATGATTAGATAGATATATGGGAGAACAGATATATGCGGAAATAGATATACGTTAAAATGAAGTATAGCAAAAACAAAAACAAAATGAAAATAAAACGCTGAATACACAATTGAAATAAACAAGGGGGGAAAATTAATACAGACACACGTACACACAGACACACACATTCATATATGTAACAAAAAATACATAATCATATATACTTATATAGAATATCTACGTACCTATATATATATATATATATATATATATTTATATTTATATATATATACACATATATATATATATATGTATATACATACACACACATATATAAACACATATTTTGTGTATGTATGTATATATATACATAAAGTGAGAGAGCGAGGGAGAGACGCACACGTTTTCACACACATTTAGATAAATAAATCGATACACAGTGTAGGAATGAGAATTAACATATGAATGATATATTGTAAGAGGTGATATAGGAGGTGGAATTTTGGCATCCCAATCTCCCAGATCTACTGGCTATCTATTATAGAAAACAATAATCATCAAAATTATCTACATCATATTTCATTTTCACTTTTTTATCCAATTTCTTTTTTCTCTCTTTTACTTTTCTTCTATCGATTATTGTTGTTCTTGTTCTATCATTGTTGTTATTATCATTGTTGTTGTAGTTGTTGTTAGTTTTATTTCCGTTTTTCCTTTTTTATTTCTATTTTTGTTTGTTGTTTTTGTTTCTGTTTGTTTTGAGTAGTCACGTTGTTTCACAAAGTTTCACTTCGAAAATATTTTCTTTCATGATTATTTGACGGCATAACATTTTTTTTTTCATTTATCTATTTACGTATTTTTTCGGTCGTGTTTTTAACAAGAATTTCTTTTTTTTTTCTTTTGGTTGGGGATGTATTTGAATGTCCTTTATTTCCATGGGACATAATTGATTGGCTTTAGCCAACATATTGTATACACATCACGGCAAGCATCTATATACTTGCTTTAATAGTGGCTCAGTATGATTACCTCAAGCATACAGCACAATGTGCCAGCTAATGGTGGTGTTATAAAAAGTATGGAAACAACTAATGTTTGAAGTATGTATAAACTGAAAAGCATTAATTTTTAAAATGACAAATTATGGTAAATACTACAAATACTTATTGTTGTTGTTGTTGACACTCCGTCGCGGGTTCCAGTTGATCCGATCAACGGAACAGCCTGCTCGTGAAATTAACGTGCAAGTGGCTGAGCACTCCACAGACACGTGTACTCTTAACGTAATTCTCGGGGATATTCAGCGTGACACAGTGTGACAAGGCTGACCCTTTGAATTACAGGCACAACAGAAACAGGAAGTAAGAGTGAGAGAAAGTTGTGGTGAAAGAGTACAGCAGGGTTCGCCACCATCCCCTGCCGGAGCCTCGTGGAGCTTTAGGTGTTTTCGCTCAATAAGCATTCACAATGCCCGGTCTGGGAATCGAAACCGCGATCCTATGACCGAGAGTCCTCTGCTCTAACCACTGGGCCATTGCGCCTCCACCATACATACTTATTACACAAGTGGATACATACACAGTCACAATCTGTCCTGTGAATTTATAAACTTAAATGAAATTGGCAAAAGCAACACCACCACTAATAAGAGCAATAGAATTTCATTCTTTGTAATGTGTCCACGGCACAGAGGATTCTTGATATCTGGCAGCACATGAAAGTAAAAAGGAATGTCAGGAAAGGGTGGTTCCTTTCCTACCAATTTAACTAGTTATGATAAACTAGGCATTTTAGTCTTGAGTGGCTAAAATGCCAAATCTTCCATATGCCGCCCTGCCTTTTATGTTGTATAACTCAGAAAACTAATGGCGCATGGCTCAGTTGTTAGGGTGTCGGGCTCACAATCATGAGGTAGTGAGTTCAATTCCCGGACTATACTGTGTGTTGTTTTCTTGAGCAAGACACTTTATTGCAGGTTGCTCCAGTTCACTGAGGAGTAGAAATGAGTTGTGACGTGACGAGTACCAAGTTGCATCAGTTTTTCTCTTTACCTCGGATAACATCGGTGGCGTGGAGCGGGGAGACTGGTATGCATGGGCGACTATTGGTCTTGCCCGGATTTGTGCCTCGGAGGATAACTTTCCAGGTGCAATCCCATGGTCATTTATGACCGAAGGTTTTTTTTTATCTGTATATATATATATATATATATATATATATATATGAGTTACAGGTATTAAAACCATCTAATGGATAGATATATTCAGAGGCACTCCGGGTAATTATCTCAGTATGTATAGACCTTTTTATAAAGTATACGGTAGTAGGTTATAAAAAAGGTAAACCGTAGTTTAATGTATATAAAGACGATACGAACATGGGGAAATAAATAACAATGAGAAGTGGATCATTGCTGTTTTAAAGCCATTATTTAATTAATTAAGATACATACTGTCATCTTCCTTAATCAATTAATAGTGGATTTATAGGACCAAAGATCCATTTATAATTGTTATTTATTTCTCCATTTTCTTATCTTCTCTCTCTCTCTCTCTCTCTCTCTCTCTCTTTCTCTCTGTATATATATATATATATATATATATATATATATATATATATATATATATATATATATGCATATATATAAATATATATATATATATAAATTTCAGGGTAGTAAAATATTATTTAGAATTTTTTTTTACGATCGTGGCCTAGCGTGTAGTAAAAACTAGTCAATAGACTATATATTATTCATTATATATACAGCGTACTTTTAAGCACATAAGTGAAAGCAACAATCGGACATCTAAACCGCTAGAAAGAGTACTACTCTTTCTAGCGGATTTCAACTACTCCTTCTAGTGGTTAAGATGTCTGATTATGGCGATCTTTTATGTGTCTAAATGTACACTGTATATATATATATATATATATATATATATATATATATATATATATATATTATTCCTAACATTGGTGTAGGTTTTAAAATTATCTTTTTTTTAGTTTAAGGCGGCGAACTGGCA
>NC_142935.1:93472944-93537944 GCF_046866305.1 Octopus bimaculoides
TGTGAAGTCGGAAAGTCTTCACGTCTTCAACAATTGATAACTAAAGGACATGATTACCACAGATAAAAATTTAAGAAATAAGCGAACGCCTCTTCCACACAGGAACAGAATCCAGCAATATTGGTTTAATTTCTTAAGTCTCGTCACCACGGAGAAGGGTGAATCATATCCACAATACATCAAAGTCGGAAACACTTGCGACTTGATATGCTGTCTGGATACAAAGAAGAGGCAATTCTCACGATTGCGATCCATTGACAATAGCACTGCTGTGGCCAAATAATATCAGTGACAACTGAAGATGAAACCTTAGTAAAATATCTCTCGCTACAACGTACCTTTCGTCTGTAACAAAAATACAGTTGTAACAGATGTAACGAGTAGTTAGGAAAGTAATAAATGAACACATATCGTAGTCTTTAGGTAAGATCTAAGTTTTTAATGCAATCCGCTATAGAATGGACACTTTCACATCGGTCAAGAAGACGGTCGGTATTTGAGTTCATTAAACCAGTATTACTCTTTCTTCTACATACATGTCACTTCAGAGTATATCATCTTATTCAATATATACTCAGTGAAGAATTAATAGGCTTGTTGTAGTTATGTAGAATTGAACATATGGTGATGAGTCATATGCGATGCCGTTTGAAAGTTTGGTTACGTCACTGTTTCTGCACAGCCTAATTAAATTTATACACACCTTCAAATTCTATTAGCTGTCATAAGACGGTTGGCAAGGTGGACTCAGAATGCAATGGTTTCTGTTTTTCTCTACTAATAATTAGTGGTGTGCATTCCAACATATACATCACGTACATGAAATTATATGTGATTAGGGTATCACCTATATATAAATACGAGCGTATACAAACACATAGAAATATACAGTCGCTTACATAAATACAAACACACAAACATATATTATAGATAGATAGATAGATAGATAGATAGATAGATAGATAGATAGATAGTGTGAGAAAGAGATAGAGGGTGAGAGAGGCAGAGAGGGCAAAGCGACAGACGGAAAAAGGAAGAAGAAGAAGAAGAAGAAGAAGAAGAAGAAGAAGAAGAAGAAGAAGAAGAAGAAGAAGAAGAAGAAGAAGAAGAAGAAGAAGAAGAAGAAGCATTTAAATAATTATATGAAGGGAACGATAGTGATATGTCTACAGAAAATAGAGAGCATCTGTAATTCCCCGTGTTCCTATAAGCGCATGTTATATTTAATGTATTTGTATTAGAGCACGTGTAAGCATGCGCGCGTGTGTGTATGTGTCTGTCTGGAATTAATGTTGCTGTGTGATTAAAACTATGAAGGTGCTAGATGTTGGAAGCGAACCTAAAAGCCTTCAAACTACAACGAATGATATTCATCAACTTTTAAAACTGTTACACGCAATTAATCGTACATGTGTAGAAAAACACAAGTGGTAATTACGTAAATTCTTACAGCGATTTCATACATTAATCACAGATGATATTTTTAATTAAAATATCTGAGAATACTTTAATTATTAATAAATCCCGTTTACTGGCAACAATTAATATTTCAAGATATTAATTTCACTGGTTTCTCATCATGTAACAGATTGCTTGGCGTTGGTGTGCTACGGTATCGTGTGGTGTAGCGTGGCGAGGTGTACAACGATATGTTATAGGGCAGTCAGGTGTAAGGTGTTGCTCTGTCATGTAGTGTAGTGAAGTGTGAAATGTTGAGGTGCAATGGGGTGTATTGATGTAATCAGCAGTGTGGTGTTGTGTAGTAACGTATTGTGTGGCTGGATGGTTAGGGTATTCGCTAACGGTCGTAAGGTTGAGAGATCGATTCCCAAGAGTACGTTGTGACACTTTATTTCACGTTGCTCCAGTTCAATCAGCAGGCTAAAATAAGTTGTGCCTGTAATTCAATGGACCTGCCTTTCGCAAACTGAGTCACTTGAATCATGCTAAGAACTATGTTAAAGCTACATGTATCTGTGGAGTGCTCAGCCACTTGTAAGTTAATTTCACGTGCATGCTGTTCTGTTGATGAGATCGACTTGGACCTTTGTCCGTAATCGACGGAGTTCCAGTGTGTAGTGTGTGTGTGTGTATATATATATATATATATATATATATATATATATATATATATATATATATATATATATATATATATATATATATATAATATTGTGTCTGGGGAGAGTCATTTTCTTATATGTATCATAATTTAACGCACTCACTGGTAAAATGTCCACTTATTTCTTATTTTACCGGTGAGTGTTTTAAATTATATGGCACAAAAGAGAAAATGACTCTCCCAGGACATAACATTAAATATATATATACATATATATATATATGTATATATACAGAGAGAGAGAGAGAGAGAGAGAGAGAGAGACAGAGACAGAGACAGACAGACAGAGACAGAGACAGACAGACAGGCAGACAGACAGACATATAGATAGATAGATAGATAGATAGATAGATAGATAGATAGATAGATAGTAGGATGATTGAAAATATTCACGTGGGAATTTGATATTAAATGTTAGTCGAACGTTTCAAAAACAATTTTGGTTCATTTTCATATTTGAAGTCAGTTCTCTAACCGCTTTGTTCAAAATACGCGGCCCTTTATTTACTTGTATATGTTTCTTGACAATATTATATATTTGTAAATAATATATATGGATGTAGCTGTACCGCTCACAGTTTTCTAAAAACAAATATGGATGTATATATGCATTTACACACGCACACAGATACATACGCACTTGAACACATACAGACACACTGACACATACGCGCACACACACATATACATATATAATTATGTATGTATGTATGTATATTTATGCATAAACACATGTAGAAAACCTATATTTAAAATATTATCTATGTAACCTGACTTATTTTCATTTCAATCTGTAAATAGTTTCTCCTCTATTTTTTTTTTTTCTGAGAAAAGATTATACTATTCAGGAATATAAATATATCACATTTGTTAGAATTCTTTGCTATAGGTAAATATAGAGATTATATTCTCGCTGTATCTTACACAATACCTGAAATGTCATTAATACATAAAATGTACCTTTCTTTTCATGATTCAGTAGGTTTCGATAAATAACAAGGATTTGCCATTTTTTACCCACACAAATATTAGTGTGTTTATCAACCCTGTTTCACACGGAAATTAAATTAGAATCAATATAGCATTTTCTGATGTAAGATTCGAGCGTACATATGTCGCATTATCTTTTCATCAAAAGCATCGATTTATCTCTAAACAAAAACACATACACACACATATATATCTTCACACTTATTGCAGCGACCCTTCACTTTTTCTAAGCCCTGTACCAGAAATACGGAAGGCTGAGTCTCCAACCAAACCTTTTGCGATATTCTTAAAGTCAGGAACATTCCAGCAGCCACACACACACCGGCGCGTTATCGCACATGTACACACAGTTACTACCACAGGCACACACGCTATCACACACACACACGCTATCACACACACGCGCTATCGCACACACACGCTGCCGTACGTACACAAACTATCAAACACACACACACACACACACACACACACACACACACACACACACACACACACACACACACACATACAGACCATCTTCATACACTCCTGTCCCAGAAACGACTTTCTCCTTCTCCTTCCAATTCTGCTCACTTCAGAAGTGTAAACGCACAAGGACTATTGAGGATTTTCCTTATTTTTCCTTCGTTTTCGTTGGGCTTTCCTGTTTCCGACGAAGAGCTATGCTCGAAATGTTAACAATAATTCCCTGCCTCCACCGAGCGTCCAATTTATAAATTTCCTGCACACGTACTCACGTTCTTTTTTTTCTTCTTTTTCTGTATACTTGAATTGACTATATATATATATATATATATATATATATATATATATATATATATATATATATATATATATATATATATATATATATATATATATATATATATATATATACATACATATATACGGGGTGCGGTGAATATATTGTCGTCTAAAGAACGAGAATAATAATGACATCTCATTTTAACAGATATATTTTACCAACATTACATAAAAATATCTTGATATACTAAAGAGTAAATTTATTCATTAAAATTGCCATTAGCTTCAACCACGGCCTCCAGACGACTTCGGAATCTCCTGCAACTCCTCTGGACCACCTACTTGTTTAAGTTGGTGAATGCTGCTATAAACCTTGCCTTCAGTTCACCTTAGGTGTTACTAACAGTTTTGTTGGGCTCTCGCCCAATTACACCCCACACATTATAATCAAGTGGTTTGCAGTCTGGGGAGTTAGGTGGCTAGATGTTAGGGATGATGTGGTCGCAGAAATTGTCTGATAGTCAAGTCTGGGTTCTCCTGGTAGTGTGGGATGGTGCAGAGTCCTGTTGCTAAGCAGGGTCTTCCAGTAACCACCCTCTTCATCCAGGGCAGCAATACCTCCTCCGGGCACTTAGTGTAGGCCTCACTATTGAGTGTGAGGCCGTATGGGAAGATGAATGAAGGCATCTAGTGATCACTCTCAACGCAATAAATGTTGACTGGATGTTTGAATTTTATCACGCCTGGTAGATGTTTTGGGGACAATCCGTCCTCGGATTGATACACAAATACTCTGTAATGTTCGTATTGGTGCTTGTGGCGCGAAGACCAACCAGTACAGCATGTCATTTCCAAATTCCTGTCAGAGTGAATTGCGTCATGGTGCTGTTTTTTTTTTTTTTTTTCATAGACGGAGCGCAACCGATCAGCGTAGGTGACAGAATCAAAAACAAACAATGCGTGCATACGAAATTAAATATATAAAATGTATCTAATCTCGTATCTAGTAATATTTAGAGAAAATGTATTCAGGTGCATGTGGACAAGCAAATACTCTCATTCCGAGTAGTAAGTAATACTTAATACTCGGAATGAAGACGTTTTAGCTTGTCCACGTGCACCGAAACACTTTTTCTCTAAGTGTTACTAGATATGAGATTAGATACTTGCATACATGAATAATAGTTATTAAATATAAATATATAGTACATATTAGAAAAAAATAAATAAACTCATACACATACATACTATTGGGGTTTTTTCCAGATACCCACAGAAATATATAAATAACTAATCATTTAAAGTTTACATGCATGTGTCATTCTCTTCGTCTGTTACGCATTGACAATCAGAATGATGTCAATACTATCCAACATTTACTTGTAGTCTTTCAGTGTATGGATGACACCTGGTATTTTCTGTCTCTTTTACATGTATTAGCACACTAATGTTTACTCCGTATAACTTTGCCCTGCATGAATTAGTGGAACCAATACTTCCTTGACCCTATTGTTTCTCAGGTCTCATCTGGGCTGCAGATGAGACGTCACAAGGGTAATTAGCATGTAAACAGTGAGAGTTCAGCTATGAATCTGAGAAGAATCAGTCCTTGACTAAATCACGGGGGGGGGGTGCTCTTGACTACGTCTAGCGCCCACCAACCCTAAGAGGACAATTACGTTGAAATCGTGGTAGCCAGCATAGTGGATAAGGGCCATTTCGGCAGATCAAGTTATTGATTCAATGGCAAATACTATAAAATACTGAACGAATGAAAAGTCAACAAAACTCAACGGCCAGGACCAGCAAGTTCAGTTGGTGAACCCTGGTCCTGGTTTATGATGATGATGATGATGATGATGATGATTATGATGATATCTACTCTGTCCTCAAAACATCCACACCTTGTTACCACATATCAAACACTCTATGCTGCGCTTCCTTTCTTTCTCTCTCTCTCCCTCTCTCTCTCTCTTCTTTTCCTATTTGCCGAGTTATATTTCCGCAGTCTCAGTGTTGACACGTCTTTCCTATAAGGAGACTGTAAAATCTTCATAAAGAAACTTACACATTACCGATCAGGTATACATACACCCCATGATCAGGTCTAACAAGGAACAAAACTATGGATCTAACAACACACACCTTTTGATGGATGTATCTAGACGTAGAATATACTCACTGCCATGTGTGTCACATACATACATGAAAATCATTTATCTACATTTTGTTTGCTGTTAGTACAATAAGCTCAATGAATACTAAGTACACAGACATATGTGTATAGTAACATATATTTATACATATACATACATATATACGTACGCATATACATACTTACACGCACATATATATATATACAAATGTAGATATGTACATATCTATATATCTATATATCTATCTCTCTATCTATCTATCTATCTATCTATCTATCTATATATATATATATATATACATGCTTATATTCGCATGCAGCGCCGAGGAGAGTCGTGAGAGAAGAAACTTTGGGATCGCTACAGGGCATAAACATAAATAAACTAGATACATACGTAGAAAAATTGACACGTATGCAGGTATAGATAGATAGAGAGAGAGAGAGAGAGAGAGAGAGAGAGAGAGAGAGAGAGAGAGAGAGAGGGGAGAGAGAAAAATAGGGGGAGAGAAAAATAGGGAGAGAGAAAAATAGGGAGAGAGAAAGACAGACAGAAGGAAAAAGACAGGTTGGTATGTTCATGTAACTATGTCATAAATATCGTATTACATTTTATAAGTGCGTATATATACATATATAAATATACGTGTGAGTATCTGTGTGTTTGTGTGAATGGTATAAATGCGTTTTTGTGATTGAGATACGTGCACTACTTGTATATACGTGTATATGTGTTAGTAGAAAGCACATGTAATTTGAGCGTGCATGCAAATATCACCGTATCGGGATCAACACACACACACACAAACACAAACAAACATACAAACACACACACGCACATACGCACATTTAGACACATGCACCTAGAGACACTAACGTATATATACATACACGCATTCACACTCACAAACAAGGATAGATATGAATATATTATCATGCACATATATAGACATGAGAGTGCGGAGATTCTCATGAACAACAGTATATGTCGTTATAGCAACTGAGAGGATCGTCTTCCCTAAACCTAAATGATATTAGTAATAAGAAATATAATGATAAATTCTTAAAATGTTTAGCATCCCAACGCTTACAATATATCATCTTGTAAAATACAGGTGAATTTCCATACGATATATATCATGCCTCATAAATCATAACCTAATGACTTTTTTGTCTTTGTATATTCGTAAATCTCCTTGAGTCAATTCTTTCGCTGTTCATTCAGTCACCTGTTGCTTGCTTTATACTTGTATATCTCAATTCGTATATATATATGTCTGTGTGTGTGTATGTTTGTATATATGTATACGCACACAGGTGTGTGTCTGTATGTGTGTGTATGTATAAATGCAAGCATTGTATAATAAAAAAAAATTCTAAATTTAATCTTCAGCTGCTAAGAAATTGCTGAATGTTGACTCGGTGATTAGAACGTCGGACCCACAATCATGAGGTAGTGAGTCCGATGCCCGGACCTGGCGTGTATTGTGTTCTTGAGCAAGACATTTCATTTCACGTTGCTCCAGTTCACTCAGCTGTAGAAATGAGTTGTGCCGTGATTGGTGCAATCCCATGGGCATTTATGACGGAAGGCGTTCTTTATTATATATATATATTTATATATATATATATATATATATATATATATATATATATATATATATATATATATTTATATATATATACATACCGATATATATATACATATATATTGCATACACATACATATCTATATGCATAAAGACATCGACATATATTGTATGTGTGTGTTTGTGTGGGTGGGTGCATTTTGCACTGTTGCACGCTTCAAGCAGCATCCATGCAACATCACGGATATCAAGGACTATTTTAAACCATTGCTGCAATTGTCTCCTGCTCATTAGGTTGTGTAGTAAATCAAGTTTCTACAAAAACTTAAGCACATCCCCACATGCACACACATTCATACGCATATGCATGAATGTGCATATACATATACATACATACAAACGACGTTTATGTTTGTGTCTCTACATATATATATATATATATATAAATATATGAGTTGTCTTGAAGAAATTAATTTGACATGGACGCCAATCATATTTATGTACAACATGTCTGCGTAATTTGTTTCACAATTGTGCATGATGTAATCACCACGTTACAGCTGTTTCGTTGTATCGTGTGATTACTGCATTTCATAATGCGCATCAGTCAGTTAGGCGTGAAAATTGAGGCAATATTTCCCGAAATCATAAATGGAAACCCAATATCAATATACATGAACCTTGATGCATAACAATGAAATAAATTTTTAGAATAGGAAAGCCTAAATGTGTGTCATATATAAGTTAAACGCATTATTTCCTATACTCTTCAGAAAAAAGTACGAAGAAGACTACTCTCGACAAATCTGATTCGGTAGCGCACTTCATTTGCTCATTATACTCTTCTGTATATCGCATACATTGCTGAGGGGCGTCCATTCTATATATGTAAGCGTTTGATGAATAGTTTTAAACAATAAATATACTCCTTTTTCTACTGTTTTGTAGTGTTGAAAACAGACGAAATAATTCTCAGGGTTTGTTAAGAGTTCTTGAAAGAAGACCAAGTTGGCTTCCTAACACAACTGGTAATACACATCAGTTGTTTATAAAGCAGTCATGATTTAGGTCTGAACATTAGTGAACAAACTATTGGCAAACCTATGCCTTTCGCGCCTCATCGTTAATTTAAAAATTTAGTTGGTGCACAGCGCAGCAATAATCGGAAAAAATTCAGGTTCACTTCGTGTGTCATATCCACTCTCATATTCTGGAGATTATCTCTCTCTATATATATATATAGAAAGTAGAAAGTATGGCGGTGATTGTATATATATATATATATAGAGAGAGAGATAGATAGATAGATAGATAGATAGATAGATAGATAGATAGATAGATAGATAGATAGATTACCATATATTTCTCATTGTACTAATATATTTTCCTTTTCTATCTCCATTATATAAACATTGACATATCCGTTGCAATGATACTTCGATATCTAGAACTTTTCTTACTTTCGTATGCCATCACGTACATAAATCATGTTCTTAGAAATATCAGTTAATTAGTTTTTACACTCTGTGTGGTTTTAGAATATTTCTACTTTCAAGAGCATTTCTCAATATCTCTGCCACTCCCCTAACCTAACTTCTTCAGGTAAGCCTCAATTTGATAAATTTCGAAGCGCAGGTGTTTCTCAATATTGAAATCCTTCAGAGCAATGGTTTCTCTTATACCTTTATTACTAATGAAGCCATCTTCTACTACGAGAATCAATTCCATCGCATCCATTATCAAATGTTTATAAGGGCAGCTAGTTTGTTCGGTGTTTGTTTCCCTTGTGGATATGTTGAGATGCGCAATGAAATATATTCATTCATTGGTTGATCCGGAAGAAAGAGTTCGAATTGGAATTGTTAACAAATCCATGACGTCTCAACTGTTATACGACGAGCAAACCCTACGTATATACATACGCTTGGGTGTATGTATGTATATATATATATATATATAAATTTATATAAATTTATCTTGCTCCATTCTAAGCAAAGCTGTCTGAAGAACGGGTACGTGAAACTCTGAGTAACATATTTTCTGACATTTTTGCTGCTTTTAATAAAGTATATATATATATATGGGCATATGTGTGTGTGTGTGTGTGTGTGTGTGTGTGTGTGTGTGTGTGTGTGTGTGTGTGTGTGTGTGTGTGTGTATGTGTGTGTGTGTGTGTGTGTGTGTATATATCTATATATCTATATCAATATATTATAAATTAACTACCAACAAAAATAATTGGTAAGCTAACTCAAAAAATCATCACAAAAATAGCAGGTAATTGTGAAATTTTTTCGCCATGAACGGTTTGTGTTTTTAACCGGAATGTATTTTTTCTGATGTTATATTTATTCCTGAATGATGTGTAAAGAAGTTTTGATTTAAGTCTCTTAATGAATTCTTTATACCGAAATATATATTGAAGAAGATAAATATGTTCATTTGAATTTATACGTTTTTGCGTCGTTATTCCTTTCTTATTATTTATATATCTATATCTATATATATATATATATATGTCCGTGTATGTGTGTGTATGTGCGCGCGCGTATGAGTATATATATATGTATATATATATATATATATGTATATATATATATATATATATATATATATATATATATATATATATATATATATATATATATATATATATATATATACATATATATATATATATATATATATATATATATATATATGTATGTATGTAAGTATGTATGTATGTATGTATGTATCTATATATATACAACTGAGAATGTGTGTGTCTATTTGCCTGTATGTAAGTGTGTATCAGTAATAATCTAGAACTACCCAACAGATTTCATTCAAATTTTCACATGCAATACTTTGGTTCCGTGGAGTGTCATGGTCCAAAACATTTCAACTTCTTGCTTAATCCGAGCCCAGAGCAATCTCTTACACTGCTTAGGTACTACGTATCGAAAGTGAAACAATAACATCTCTATTGTAAGTGAGATAACAGTTTTAGTTTTTATAGTTTCACTAATAATACTTTCACTATGTATATATCATATACATAGGGAAACTATTAAAAGTGAAAATATTATCTCACATTACGTATATATATACATATATATGCCTGTCTATATATAAATATATCTGTATATATACATCTATATATATATATGTGTATATATCTATATCTATATATATATATATATATATATATATATATATATATATATATATATATATATATATATATATATATATATATACATATATATATATATGTGTATATATACACACATGCATATATGTATATATATATATATATATATATATATATATATACACATGTATATATACATGTACATCTATATACGTATACTTATATGCATGCATATATATATACATGTATATATAAACATATATATATATATACATATATATACATGTATGTATATACATATATATATACATGCATATAACTATACATGCATACATATAAATATACATGTATATTTATATGCATGTATATATATACATGTGTGTATATATGTATAGATGAATATGCATATACACATATGTGTATATAAATATATAGGCTAGGTCAAACTAGTTTAACCTTGAGGAACAGACTAACGTTTCGCAGACGAACATGGGACCGCACGACTTGGCAAATTCATGTAAGCAAGCACCTAGACCAATGCTCCGCAAGTATAATCCCGAAATATCAAATCTTCCCTTTCTATAATGCATGGGAAACACTTCAACTCAATTCTGTTTAAATAAGGAAAGCATATTCATTAAAAAATATAAACCGCAGCTGAATATCGTTTAGAAAGTAGAAAAACACTAAAGAGGAAAAGGAAAAAAAATTCTAATGCTCCACAAAAAACAACCAGCAAGAAAAAAACATTTTTAAAGCTTTCGTAACAATCTTCCACCTGGGTTTCGAACACGCAACTCTAAATCATCATCTCTAGACCAATGAAATTTTACAAATACGAGTGGCTAACGTCACCTAACTCTAGACTAATCGAAACTGAACTTCAGCAACAAAACGACTCTTGAAGAGAATCAACCAACCGGAACAACGGATGACAGTTTCAAACAGAGAAGCCAGTCAGGTAGAACAACAAACTTAACCACCAGAAAAACAACACATCAACAGTATTTTAACAAATCAAAAGTCAGATCCGCTCGCGGAAAAAAATTATAAATACACCGGAATCCAAACACGCCGTTACAAGCGAAAGTTCTAACACACGACGGAAAGAGGATCAGAGAAATGGTAAACTAAATCCCTTTCTTTACTTTTTTCCCTCTTAACTCACTATGACAGAAATTTTGATGATATTCAATGTTTGTCGAACACTTATACAACTAATGAACTTTGCCTATTCAAACAAATTGATGCACAGTTTTAATATTATTGACTGATACGAACTTGTCAACATCATTCTAAATTTGTCTGTTATGAACTCGTCAGCATTGAAACTGTTAAAGATGCTTTTCTAATTAATAATTCTAAATATTTACCATTGATAAACCCCAAATATTGTACAAACTAATTTGGTATATATGTAAATAAATTTATTTTAAACAATTACTTAATTTCCAAATTAAGGTGAATTTTCAACAAGAATTTGCCTATATATATATATATATATATATATATATATATATATATATATATATATATATATATATATACACTATAGCCTCAGACCAATCAAAGCCTTCTGAGAGGATTTTGTACACGGAAACTGAAAAAAGACTGTATATAAAGGTGGTGCTCCAGCATCGTCGCAGTCAAATGACTGAAACAAGTAAAAGTGTAAAAGAGTATATGTGTGTGTGTGTGTGTGTGTGTATGTGTGTGTGTGTGTGTGTGTGTGTGTGCCTCTGTGTTTATACCCCCACCATCATTTGATAACCGATGTTGCTGAGTTTACGACGCCGTAACTTAGCCGTTTGGCAAATAACAGCGATAGAATAAATCCCAGGTTCGATGTCTTGGACTAAAGGCATTGTTCCAGTCATATAACTAAAGCAAGTAAAACAAAAAAAAAAATTATACCGTTTCAATCCCGAGCAACGCCGGATATCTCTGCTAGTATATATATAGAACAAGTAGAAAGATAAATTTTATTCGACGCATAGATACTGAACAGTATGCGTTGAATAAAATTTATCTTTCTACATGCTCTACTATAGATTTCAGCGCTTCGAAAACAAAATTATTTGTTTACATACGGCGTAACACACACACACACACATACACACACACACACACACACACACACATATATGTATATATATATATATATATATATATATATATATATATATATATATATATATACGTACAGTATTATATATATATATATATATATATATATATATATATATATATATACGTACAGTATTATATATATATATATATATATATATATATATATATATATATATATATATACATATATATACATATATACTTGAAAAAGGATGCGTGGCGTTCAGTTATATATAAATAATATATATATATATATGCATATATACATACGTATACGAACATACTTGTATACGTATATACATATGCATATGTAGGCACAGGGCGTCACAAACGTAAACAACAAAAAAATACGAAGTACGAGGGCATGGAATATAAATATGTATGCATGTATGTATGTATGTATGTATATATATATATATATATATATATATATATATATATATATATATATATATATATATATATATATATATATATATATATATAACGTATATATGTGTGTGTGTGTGCGTGCGTGAGTGTGTGTGTGTGTGTGTGTGTGTGTGTGTGTATGCGTTGCGTGTTTGCACGAATAGTGAGGGGTTGAGAGAGAAAACAAAACAGAGAAGGAGGAAAGGAAGAAAGAAAGAAGAGAAGGAAAGAGAAATAGAAGATAGCAAGGGAGAGAAAGAGATAGGAAAATTGGATTTGCTTTTGTCGTTGTTATAGTTGTTAGTCACCGGACTGTCAATTTGCCAGTTGGCCGCTCAGCTGGCTGGCTGGTTATTAAATGTGAGTGTAACCCTAGGGTTAATGAAGGTATAGATGTAAACCGCAGTGACACTGATGGTGATAGTGGTAGTGATGGTAATATTTATACGGTGTTTGCAAATAGAGTTTGAATTGGTTGTGGTGGCGGTGGTGCTTGCAGTGTTTGTGTGGCTAGAGTAGTAAAACGGTGAGGAGAATTCCGATGAGTAGGTGGTAATTTTCCAACTTGTTGTTATAGCGGACAAAACATTCGTACACCGTTCTGTGGCCGGAAGCTACCAAACTGAACAAAATAAACAGTTGTTTAGAGTAGTGAGGTATGACCGGTTAAAAATTAAATTTTGAGACGCCAACGGAAATCCAATAAACGATTATGAGTGCTGGTGCATGACGGGACACTACTTCAGACATTTCTAGAAGTTGCTAAAACATTTCTTTATGTTGGTGAAGCATGACGTGAAGAAATGGCGGACATGATGAGAAAGAAATATGTTAATATAGCATATGAAAGCAGACGTATTTGTTTAGATTTGAAATTCTTTGTTGTTGCTGTCATCGTTGCTGTTGCTATCGTAATTTATTTTACAAGTTGCATCAAGTCAAATGGGAACTGTATTGATTATTCAACCATATATTCAAGAGTTCGTGTCTAAAGTAAATTTCATAAGTTTGTCCTGAACATCCATTTTTATTCTCAGACGTTTAGTTGTCCATTGTTTCATACCTTCTGAGTAATATAAAGCTTTCTTTTCATAAATCCTAAGTTACTCCAGTGGTTAAAAAAGAAAAGACAGATAGATAGATAAATAGATAGATGTACACACACCCACACACATATATATATATATACATATATATATATATATATATATATATATATATACATACGTATAAGTACACACACACACAGACACACACAAACATATATATATATATATATATATATATATATATATATATCAAAGGGTAAGATCCTTCCCTAGTAATATATAGACTGATATATATATATATATATATATATATATATATATATATATATATATATATATATATCAAAGGGTAAGATCCTTCCCTAGAAATATATAGACTGATATATAGACTGATTAATCAGGTTTCTCGGTTTTTTGTGGCGTATACATTCGTTCCTGAATGGGACGCTGCTCGTCGCAGGATTACTCGTTTTTGTCAAATGTATTGACTGGAGCAACAGAGAATAAAGTGTTTTGCTCAAGAACAAATGTGTCACCCTATCCATGAACCAAAACGACAATATGATGATCACGATTGCAGCGCTCTAACCACTCATCCACGTTCATATTGTTATGTATGTCTTCAACTTGTTCCAATTAGTTTCACTGCGGCCACGTTGGGACACCATCTTGAAGGAATTTTAGTCGAACAAATTGACCCCAGGTCAGAACTTTCAAGCCTAGTATTTATTCTATCGGTAGCTTGTGCTGAACCGCTAAGTTCCGGGAACGTAGATACTCCGACATAGGTTAACAAGCGGTGATAGGTGAAAAACAAATACATACATATGCATATACA
The DNA here is from genome assembly GCF_046866305.1 of Octopus bimaculoides. Lineage (NCBI taxonomy): Eukaryota > Metazoa > Mollusca > Cephalopoda > Octopoda > Octopodidae > Octopus > Octopus bimaculoides. Next base: position 93,488,109 of record NC_142935.1, read on the forward strand.
TACATATATATATATATACGCACATATACATGTATATGTATATGTTTATCTATCTATCTATCTATCTATCTATTTATTTATCTATCTATCAATCTCTCTCTGTCTCTCTCTCTCTCTCTCTCTCTCTCTCTCTCTCTCTCTCTCTATATATATATATATATATATATATATATATATATATATATATATATATAACGAAGATGTACATGTCTCAATTCATTACACCCGTTTCAAGCGACTCCATTCAATTGATTAATGAAAATATTACATCAATTTTCAAAAGAAACCATTATCGTCAGATGAACGCATGGACTTCAAACATATAGTATTGACCATGTTTTCAAACAAATTTACATCAATAATTGAAACGAAGAATATTTAAATTGTTTCTTTTAGTCTGTTTTAATGTTGTCATTAAACAATTAAAACGAGCCGCTTGGAATGCCCGTAATTAATTGACACGTGTATATCTTTGTTACTTATCTATAATCTGTTGGCCTAACTTGGAATCTGCGCTTCGGAAATACTATAGAGAGTACCTTATAAAAAGTAAATGTCTGAATCACCAAGAGCGGTTATCTTCACTTAGATAGATTGCGTTGTCTAAACTCACGACAGGAATATTGGGTAGAAATTCTTCTACATGGAGTCTTGATATTTAATATTCAAATAATATTGGTGGGGTTTGCAGATTATACTGAACTAGAAAGGTGCCTCAATTTAAGTACCTAATTCAACTGAATCTTAATTACACAAACACACACACACATACACACGCGCGCACACACACACATACACACGCGCACACACACACACACACACACACACACTTATACAGGCTTCTTTCAGTTTCTCTCTATCAAATCCACTCATAGGTTTTTGCTCGGCCCGAGGCTATAGTGTAAGACACATGCTCAAAGTGTCACGCATTGGGTCTGAACCCAGATTCATGTGATTCGGAAGCAAGTCACGCCTGCGCCTAAAGCGTATAAATGCATATAAATGTATGCAAACATACATACACAGACACTCATAGATACATACATACATACATACATACAAACATACATATACAATCAAATATACATAAATATATATACACATAGGAACAAAACAAAACAAAATACACATTAACCTGTACAAGTTGTATCATGAAGGAATCAAAGATATTGCAGGTTAACGTGTCACAATTAGAAGCGGTTTCATAAAATCAACTGCGTTCAAGAACATTTACAAATATCCGCTTTATAACTTCATTTTGTTCCCTTGAAATATTTTATATCAAAGAAATTTATAGACGGCTCTTTGTCTCTCTATCTCATGTAAAGTTGATAAGGGATTTGAAAGAGACGATATGAACAGCAAAACGTCCCCTGTTATGTATTACTCATGCGTTTAATGTTTTGCAATTGTTCCGTGTTTCGTTTCTCTGTGTTATCATAATTGTTTGGTAATATATGCTATATAATGCGTACACTCATTTGGTTATTAATGTATTATGTTATCATGTGTTTATATTTACACATACATGCACTCACACATATACATACATATATACATATGCATGCATATTTACGTGCGCACACACACATATAATCACACACTCACAATATATACAGATATACATACATACATACATATATATATATATATATATATATATATATATATATATATATATATATATATATATATATATATATATATATATATATATATATATGTATGTATGTATATATATGTATGTGTGTGTATGCATGTGTAATCTGAAGGGATAGTAAATCAACGTGCGAGTTAGAGAAAGTCAGAGACGAAAAGATGAAGTCAAATATTAATGTATAGTTACATATATGCATTTATGAATGCGTACATGGGTACATACATTCATGTACGCATGTATACATACATGCATACATACATACATACATACATACATACATACATGCATGCATAAATACATACATACACTCGCACAACCACACGCATTGAAACAAACAGCGGCTGAGATAAAGAGATACATTTGTATAATGGTAGTAGCGGTAGTATATTGTCCTCTTCACAAAGTTACCGTAATTGCAATCAATGAATTCTGAATTGTGAGATTATTTCAACAACAAAAGATCGGAATTCCATCGTTGAACAGCGAACAATATATTTTAATATTCCATAGAAATGTTCACCTTTGAACTAAACAATTGTATGTTTCGTCGTGAAAATAGCATCACTTCTACGTTGAGAACACAGAAATTAACTCAACATCTATTATAAGCATGTAATGAGTATTTTCAAGTAATTGATGGAACCAGGGCAAAGCTTATATCTTTTTATTGGGGATGTCGTCGATAGGTAGTTGATATTCATTTAAAATCTTCCGTGATTGTATGGTTGTACAGGTAAAAAAAAAAGTGAGGTTCGCAAGAAGGGAATTTTAGATGTAATGTATGTAGGTAGGTTTCGCTGAAGGATTAGTTGGGAAATTAAATTTCAGTGAATGATCTAATTGGTTGAGATACAATAAAAGTGAAAGGGATGATAAACAAGTATTTATAATGTTATGATAAGCATATAAAAGACAATGGTTTCGTTAAAACACCATAAACCATGTAGAGGCGCATGGAAGCTTATATATCTACCTATACACATATGCGCATACTATATATGGCCAGGATGCGTAACATATTTGATGACACATTTACGTTTATAATAAAAAAGAAACCAGATATATAATGACAGACAATAACTTTATTTATCACAAAATGTTATGAAGATAAAAATAAACCTTCTCTATATTGTCATTCAATAAAGCCACCTTCAGCTTCAACAACAGCTTCTAAATGAGATCGAAATCATCTACATAGTCGAATAAAGCGCTCCTGGTTTATTTTGGACATTACTTTGACTATGACACCTTTCACAGAATCTTTGGTGTTATGGGTGTGTCAATTGACCTCTCTCTCTCTCTCTCTCTCTCTCTCTCTCTCTCTCTCTCTCACTCTTTCCCTCTCTCTCTCTCTCTCTCTCTCTCTCTCTCTCTCTCTCTCTCTCTCTCTCACTCTTTCCCTCTCTCACTCTCTCTCAACGACGCTACACATGTAATAGTCCAATGGATTGAGATCTGGGGAATTTGGAGGCCAAATGTTAGGGGTTGTGTGATCATGAAAATCTTCAGCCATCCATTCCTGTGTTACTAGAGCCATGTATGATAGTGCAGAGTCTTACTGGAACACATATGGCCTTCCAATGCATACACTATCCAGGGCTTAACAATTACCAGGACCTCAATGTAGGCGGCAGGGTTAATTCTAAGGCCCTGTGAAAGAACGTAAGGCAGCATCACATATCCTTCATTGCTGACAAATCCTAAAACCATGAGAGTTGCAGGAAATTTTGTATGCGTAACATTTGGAAATTCAGAAGGGTCTGCATATAACCATATATTACCTCTTCTGTTAACTTTTTCATTTTGGTCGAAGTTTTTCTCGTTAGAGATAAACCAAATAAAATCTGCTGGATTTTCTGTTTGTTTAATAGCCTTTTAGATCTGATGTAGTGATATACTTTAGCTTGTTCTGACAAATTGACCTTTCCTCATCACATAAGACTTATATCTGATATCTTCGTGGACAACATTTCTGACTGTTCCTTCTGACACGTGGAGATCATTTGAAATTGACCTTGGACTTTATGACGTTGTAATCAATTGTCTTTTGAGCTTGTTGAATAAATTCAGGTGTTCTGAAGATTTCAGAGCATTTGGAATGCTTTTTAAGCTTGGGTACTGATAATACGCTTCCATCTTCAGTCTCTAGCTCCTAACAAATTTATAGATGAAAGATCTAGAAACTTTTAAAAGTCGAGATATATATAAATCGCTATGCTCAGCCTTTGTAACAATTTGTTTCGGTACTTACTACTTCCGAGGACCTGCTAGCCATGAAACATATGTAGCCTAGATATAATCTACTCCATTCCCTACATTTGAACTATATATATATATATATATATATACATGGTAGTGGGTAGCGATTTTCTTCACTACTTCAGGGAGTGACGACCCTGCCTCACACGAGTCCCGGGCTCAGCTGTCTCCGACTGACAGTATCCGATATGGGCCCCTATCCAGGGTTACGGAAAGGAGACAACCTTCAAAGAAATCCGGAGTGGAGCCCCATAGGCGGTTTAGTGTTCGATTCGACACTCTTCCGGCAGCTCCTGCAACCAAGCTGGTGTCAAACGTATTGCTCTGGATTCCTTTGGACTACGTCAGCAAGGTCGAGAGAGGAATTCTGACGATTTGCGTACCCAGGATTTTCTTACATCTAGCTCAGGCCCGCGTAAAACTGGAGAGGACATGAAATGTAAAAACCAGACTAGATTAGTTTATGCGCAACTCCATTGTCTCCCGAGACAAAAGGATGCCAACAACAACAACATATATAAATATATATATATATATATATATATATATATATATATATATATATATATATACACGCACACACACACACACACATAGATATATATATATATATATATATATATATATATATATATATAGTACAAATGTACAGAAAACAAAAGACGAAAACAGATGAGTGGACAACAAAACAGGAGTCTAACAGCAGTCCTTCTGTAGCCCTTACATAGCCTTACCTTCTTTTGGGCCTTCTGGATACGAAAACCTCTCATATTATATATATATATATTATATATATATATATATATATATATATATATATATATATATATATATATATATATATATATATATATATATATATATATATATATACACACACACACGCTCATTGGCTCTTTTTAGTTTCTCTCTACCAGATCAACACACAATGATTTGGTCGGCCCGAGACTATGATAGAGGGCACGCGCCTTAGGTGTCACAGAGTGGAACTGAGCCGGAAACATGTAGTAAGGAATTACAACTTCCTATCCAACAACCTGCTCTGTTATCTACCACAAATATCAGACATGGGGTTTCCAAGGGTACTACTAGTTAACGCAACAGAAGCTAATAGGATGTAATATAAAACAGAAACCCAAACACACACAGATATACGTATGTATGTGCATGAACATACTTGTATGCCTGAGTGTGAGCGTGTACGGGTAAGTATCTAATATATTATTCTTCGACAATGCACTTTGTTTCCCGGAAACATGATAATGCACCATCTCACACATCATCAGCCGTCAGCAGAGTGATGACATTTATGGTAATTCGATTAATGAATGTTTACGTTGCGCACTAAATGTCTTTGTTTCCTAGGTGGGAATATTTAAATAGAAAAATACCCTGCTGTGTTTCGCTAAACCACCCGAAAGTTTAGCGCAAGGTTACATGGAAACGTTAGGTGTAATATTATACCCGGAAACGCGTAACACGAACACTTACACGAAAAGATACTTAAAACATGACAGAAATAGATGTTTCGTGAACGCTCCCACGATATGATCTTTGCATAATGACTTTATCAAAGAAATATTCATATGTCGGTCTCAATATAAATTATAATGTAAAAAAACTAAAGACATAAACACTTGTAATATAAAAAGACAGGATAGCTTATATATGTATATGTGTGTGTGTGTGCGTGTGTATCATATATCTATATATATATATATATGTGTGTGTGTTAAAAACACTTGGTAAATTATATATGTACATTAATTTTTTGTTAAATTGTAAATATTGCTAGAATAAATTTTCCTCGGTGCAATGAGTGCAACTCAACACAGTCTACATCAGAGACGGTAATCTTGCGTTATATTTGGTCTCAATCTCGAAATGGCTGTGAAATAGTTCCGATATGGACTGTTGTATCCACTTCAGAAGACTCACTTTCACCTCATTTCTGTCATCAAATCCTTGTCCCCGGAAACTATACTCCATTGGATCAAACACGTGGAAATATGATAGTGGTACCACACACTATGGCGGCTCAGGGTTACTACAAAAACAGTTAAAGGATAAACAAAGGAAAATATGTATGAAACATTGCCAAAGAGCACGTTTAGCCATTCAACATATTACAGTACCTGTTACCATAAGTTTGACTACCGTCGCTCATCTCAGCTCAATTCATTGACAAAGTGTTATTATCAATGTTCAAACATTTGCTGCACTGGAAACTATACTGGCAACAATATTCTCTTTACGTGTACGTTTTATTCTCTAGTTTTTAATATATTTCTTTCATTTTTCATTTTTCGCTTTCAGGCATACAGACAGATAGCCTTTAAATGTATAGACTATTTTAGGTTTATGTTAGGTTTAACTGATGTTGTGGCTTTACAGTTAGAGAGTTTTAGCTTTATGTCTTCTGTCTGGTCGTAAAGTTGGAAACTTTACCGGTTTTAACAACCATTCTTTCCGTCGATTCTCCTTTCTCATTATGGCCGGCCTTATGAAATGTGTGTGCCTGTGTGTGAGAGTGTATATGCGCGCCTATGTATGCTTGTATACATGTTTTATGTATATCTATGTATGGCTCCATGCAACTAAAGATTACGTAGGCGCCAGTGCTTTGGTATCTTTAGTCTTCGCTGAGTTAGGTTTGGTGGATGAGGCTACGAAAATGTAAATTGATTCGAGCCTAATTGGACAGTTGTTAAGTAAATAATATACGTAATTCCTATCGAATTTAGTGACAACGCATTGTTTGATATGTGTACATATATACTTATATATTTGCAAACACACACACATAAACATATATATATATATATATAATATCCAAATATTAATAAGATAAAGATATTCTTTAACACATATTTAATGGTCCATACGACTGTTTCTGTACCACGTGTGCATGCAACGCCAGCTTACGCAAAAATCAGAAGTGAAAATGTCCTTAACATATACGTACACACGAGCTTACATACATATAAAGTTAGAGAGGGAGAGAGCGAGAGAGAGAGAGAAAGTGAGCGAGTGAGAGAGACAAACACAGAAACACAGATAGTTTGACAGACATACAGAGATGGAGATATGAACATATGTGCATGTACAAGAGAGTGTTTTAAATCTCTGTATATGATTGCATTTGTACTTATGTATGTTCGTATAAATGTATCTATACAAATATGTATACATGCATGCATGTTTTGTGTGCGTGTTCCTTAATTTTGAAAACTCGTGAACACATTGCCTGATTATATACATTGGCTGAATATACACAACTTAAGCAGCTTGTGTGTCTTAGAATGAAATTAAAAAAAAGATACATCATACAACAGAAACCCCTCCAACCCATTACTTGATTTGAGCATCCAACGTATATTACCGATTCACTGATTTGAGAGAGGGTAAATGAATTTAGGAATAGGAACATAATGAATTATAACTATATATGTCTCTGTGAATATTTCAGCTGCTGCGTTCGTATGAGATTGCGTGAGAATATGCATGTGTCTTTGTGGATGTGTGCCTGTGTTTACGTGCATGTACGAATATATACGTTCATATTAAATTATAAAAAAGACGGAGCATATATATATATATATATATATATATATATATATATATATTCATATATTTATTTATACGGATCTATAAGTTTAAACATATATATATACGTACATATATGTATATGTGGATTCGTGTGTTTTTCACTATATTATCTTCCTTCTTTGATATTCACCGTTCTCTTCTAAGGAAATTACACTCTCAGAGATCTAATAGCTTTCTGGAGACGTTCCAATGGAATAGTGACACTTTACTCACAGCCTCTTATAGAATATCTAACGTATCTAATACGAAAACAGGAAATTGACCGAAATTGTTGATATTCTGTTGATAGAATTTATATAGGCTAAAACTCTGATAAACCGCAACCGCCACAGCCACACCATTGCCAACGCCAGCACCAGCATCATCATTAGCATCATCTTCATGGTTAACAACACCATTGCCATCACCGTCACCGCCGCTACCACCACCACCACCACCACCACTACTACCACTACCACCATCACTTTGTGGAGTATCTTGAAGATAATATATTTACACGAATCCAGGCTTAATAATTTATCACAATTTGACATGAAAGTGTTGGAGGAAAGAGAGTTATGTAAACGTTGAATAGAATCCTATTTGTTAGCTCTCATTTATTTCATAAAATATGTATTTTCAAATGGTCTCTGGCAAATATTCTTCCCCACCATCTCCGTCTTTCGCTTATTCATTCCTTATATCCTTGTATATCTTTTTTTTTTTCATTCGTTTAAACATATACCTGTACAAACACAGATCTTAATAGAGGTATACAGAAACACAAACGCAAACACGCGCACACTTACACACACGCACATACAAGCACACATCTATGCAATTTATATGTCCCCATGTCCATGTGTGGGGTGGGTGTGCGCGCGTCCCTGTGTGTGTATATATACACGCACAAATACACTCATGTATATGTATATATTTATATATATGTATATATATATGTATATATGTATATATATATATATATATATATATATATATATATATATGTATATATGTATATATATATATATATATATATATATATATGTATATATACACACATATATATATATATATATATATATATATATATATATATATATATATATACATTTATATGTCTTTAATAAGAGACGTGTGTTTATGTTCACTACAGCTTTTACACAGTGGTTTTTTTTTTATTCATGAACAAATGAACTATACACTGTAAAAACTCCGTAACCTTCAGGTGAATTTAAACTTAAATTCCCAAGTTTAACATTTATGATTTTTGACACAAGAAGTATAGAGTATATATATATATATATATATATATATATATATATATATATTTAAGCATATTTGGGTACAAGACGTCACAAAACGTAAACAACATGAATTACAAAATAAGAAAACAACGTGAAATACAAAGGCAAAGTTAGGTATGGAAACGAGAGAAACAAACTGAAAACAAGACAAGTAACATAAAGAACGATCCTTCATCAGTTGTCGACTGTTCATCTACTCCGCAGAGAAGGAGGGAGAGAGAGAGAGAGAGAGTGAGAGAGAGAAAGAGGGAGCCAGAAACCAGTGAAGGGGAAAAAAAGAATCAGAGAAAGAAAGAGAGCAAAAACGAAAGGGGGAGAAAGAATTATAAAGAGTAGAGACGCATCAAAATTGTTAAGATAAACTTACATAGAAATGAATGCAGCGGTTCAATCATATTATAATATCAATAATATATATATATATATATATATATATATATATATATACATATATATATATATATATATATATATATATGGGTACAGGATGTCACTTTCCATTTGTTTCTCGATGTGCCCAAGTTTGCCTTGGTGTTTCTCTTCGTATTTCATGTTGTTTACATTTAGTGACGTCCTGCGCCCATATATGCATATATATATATATATATATATATATATATATATATATATATATATATATATATATATATATATATATATATATATATATATATATATATATACATATACACGTATGTCCATATATGTATACTTGTATACATACATATTTTCATACATCCATACGTACATATATACATACATACATACATACATACATACATACAGAGGTATTGATTGAATGTACCAGACAGAAAACCTCAGCAACACATAACGAACACGCATAGAATCACTCACACATATATGCTTATATGTATACATACATAAATACATACATACATACGTACATACAAACATATATACTTTCATGCCTATATATATATATATATATATATATATATATATATATATATATTATATTTTATATTTTATAAATATATATGTGTGTGTATATATATATATATATATATATATATATATATATATATATATATATATATATATATATATATATATATATATATATATATGTATATAATATACCTTTATTTATTAACACATAAAAAGAGGTATATTACAAGTATATATAACGACAGTATATACACACTCTCGCTATACATGATACACATATTACACATGCCTTGTACATTCTACACTTCGTAGTTTTTCATTTCAAACAATAGCTTTCCGCATGTGTATTGATTTCTGTCTCTATCCGATTATCTTGTGGCGCCCCCTGCCTGCTCAATTCATGCTAGATTGCATTACGTGGTCTTCCACGAAAGATGATGATTGCAATTGCGTGCCATTAATTTATGTACACGTATGTGCTAACCGCTGACATGACAACAGAGATGTTAAAATGAACATCCACATACAGAAATATACGCGCTGCGGATTGATCGAATAACAATATTACATACATACATACATACATACATACATACATACATACATACATACATACATACATACATACGTGTGTATTTGCAAATTTTCCCCTGATATTCTCTGTATATACGCATAATGTACAAGCGTATGTAGATAGATAGATAGATAGATAGATAGATAGATAGATAGATAGATAGATAGATAGGCAAACATATAGTTAAGCAGAAATGAATAGAAAATTGATGATTGCAATGAAAGTAATTGATATACACATATATAAACATACGCATACACACACACAAACACAAACACACACACACACACACACACACACACACACACACACACACATATATATATATATGCATATATATTTATATATATGCATATATACGAATATATAGACATATACACCTATATGTATATATACATATGTATGTATGTATGTATGTAGTTGTATGTGTATGTATGAAGTATCATCATTGCACTCATTAATTATCTTTTCATTTCTGCTTTAATATATGTTGGTCTATCTCTATTCATCTACCTATCCATCCATATATGTATGTATGTATGTATGTATCTATCTATCTATCTATCTATCTATCTATCTATCTATCTATCTATCCATCTATTAGGTCTGTCTACTTAGCTATCAATATGTGTCAGCATACCTGTCTGCCTTCTGTCTGTCAATCTATAGGTTATGAATCAATGTCTGTAATTGTTATAAACGACGCACTCTTTAACGTATCTAATATCAGTGTACGATGGTACACACACACACAGACACATGTGCGTGTGTATATACGTGTATATACCAATATACATACATATACATATACGTATATGACCCTCCTCTGGCACAACAATATACATACACACACACACACACACACACACACACATATATATATATATATATATATATATATATATATATATAGATAGATAGATAGATAGATAGATAGAGATAGATATATATAAATATATATATATAAATATATATATATATATATATATATATATATATATATATATATATATATATATATATATATATATATATATATATATATATATATGGGGGGTGTCTACACACACACACACACATATATATATATATATATATATATATACGTATATATATTAATATATAAATATAGGATATATGTATATATCTATGTATGTGTATGTATGTCGATCGATAAACACATACCTATACAGATAAACACAGAGAGAAACAGCGAGAGAGACAGAGAGACAGAGAGACAGACATATCCACTATAGCTCACACTGAGAGGTGCGAGTGCGTGCGACTTATTTGATTGCGTGTGACCATTTGTGCATGTTTAGTTACGTGCGCATACGCGCGTCTGTGGTGGTGGTGTAATGTTTGGGTGAACGTCTGTACCCCGTTTTTCAATTGTTATTTCTATCATATGTCTATTCTATCTCGAGAATATCGGTCGGAAACAAGGAAATTATTTCACTCAGCATACTCTTATCTCAAAAAATATATTTTAACATTTCTTTCATGATGTAAGGGAGTTTCACCTTCTAATATCCTCCATTAAATCTTATCTTTTCCCCTTTTTTTCATTCCCTCAAACATCTGATTCATTTTTCTAATTCATACTTACTAATAGCAAGATAATGGTTTCTTGCTATTTCTGAGTTTCCGTTGATTTCCAAACGCTTGTCAGATGACAACGCAATTACTCTACTACGATCTATTGTCTGCATGGAATAGGTTTTAGACAGCTCTTCCATAGATGCAAAGAGTAGTTGAGAGATTCAAACGTTCTATGTAAGCATATAGAGTTCATCTGAATATATGTGATTATTTATTGTTTCCATTTACATGCATACACTCACACACACACACACATACATTCACACAAACACATATAGACACACAGAAACACAAATACACACCAACACACGCACACACACACACACACACACACATACACACACACACACACACACACACACACACACATATATATATATATATATATATATATATATATATATATATATATATATATATATATATATATATATATATATATATATATATATATATATATATATATATATATATATATATATATACATATATCTAGATAGATAAATAGTCATAAATATTTAATACATATGTATAAGGTATACATATGCGCAGGCGTAGCTGTATGGTAAGAAGTCCTCCTCCCAACTGCATTGATCCCGGGTTCAGTCTCTGTGTGGCGTCATGGGTAAATGTCTTCTATAACCCCGACCCAACCAAAGCATTGTGAGTGGATTTGGTTGACGGAAACTGTAGAAGCCCGTCGTATATATGCATTTATATATGTGTGTGTTGGTATGTGTGTGTGTTTGTATGTGTGTGTGCGTGTGTGCCCGAGCGAGTGTGAGTATGTGTGTGTATGTATATGTGTGTGTGCGTGTGTAGAAGGGAGGGAATATATATGTGTACACACACAAAAAAAAAAGGTTTCGAAAAACTTGTTTAGTGAGGAGATTTATGTACAGTGATGTAATCGTGAATTGAAATATGTAAGAAGATAAAAGGTGGTTATGCGTGCATATTAAGACGTGTTCTGTATTTTTCAATGAAAAAAGTTTCTTTAAACGTTCTTGTGGAGAGATTGTGTCTTTGCACTGGTAGAATGGGAAGACAGTGAAATTTGGTTTGATGTTATCTGCAAATTTTTCTATATGTTAACTGAGAGGAATTTGCCTGTTTTGCGGGAAAAGGATTTGCTCTTTATGTAGAGTGGTTCTTCTTCTCAAGGTCATACTCGTCTTTCCAGTATAGTTATGTCCGCAACCCGAGCAGGTTATTACATAAATTAGGTTCTCAGAGGCACACGTGAAACTAGTTTTAATTGTGAACCTCTGTCCTCGTTTGAAAAGGAAATCAGAGCCTTCAAGTAAGTTGTGGCAGGTTCCACAGTTTGAGCGTCCACATGTTTTAACAATGGTCTCGTGGTTGTTTTGTAGAACTTCGCATTTGTTAGTAGTCTCTTTAGCGATTTGTGTTGCATTTTGCATTTGCGGAGTTTGTACGTTTTCAGGATGTCGTTAATGTTTGGATCCCTAGTTAGTAAAGGAAGCTTTTACACAATACTGTTGAAAACCTCACTGTTTCTGGGATTGCGTGTTGATATAGACAGTAGTGTTTTGAGATGTTTTGGCACGTTTAATTAATCCCCCCGTCTATAAGTGAGGGTGGATATTGTCTTTCAGTAAGCGTTGTTTTGAGGTCTTAAAGACGAAGGTCCCGAGTAGTTCTATCAGACACTGTTGTGAAAATTCTTTTTGCCAAATTGAAAGGGATATTTATTTTGATGTGTTTCGGGTGGCATGAGCTAAAGAGGAGATATTTTTTTGAGTCAGTTGGTTTATGATAGATGTTAGTTATGATTTGATTGTTGACATTTTTTTATCATGATGTCTAAAAATGGGAGCTGTTCTTTGTTATATTTCATTGTGAATTGAATGTTACTATTTATATCATTTAGTGTTGATTTGAAAATAAAAGTTTTTCGATGTTCTCCTTCCAAATGATAAAACAGTCATCCAGATATCTTTTCCAATTTTCTCTTATGCAAAGGTAAAATGGGTAACCATATTTCTGAAGTGATACTTCATATAAGGTGAATTCAAAATAACCCATTATTAGGTTCGCAAGGACAGGGGCTGCTTTCGTTCCCATCGCAATTACATTTACATAAATTTTTAACAATACAACTATACATATTTTTACATTCAGTGAAGGAAAGATAGTGAGAGAAAGTGAGAGAAAGTAGGAGCAGTGAAAGAGAGGAAGTGGCAAATAGAGCCTCGTGTATCTTCTACTATAATAATCTGCTATAACAATACTCTCGTGCACTTCTCCCTCACAACTTATGAATGAGAAAGGAAGGGGTGATCCACCGATGGAAGTGAAATGGTGATGGTGAAACAAAAATCAAACACCGCTTCAACTCTGTTTGAGTATATGTGTGTTTGTATGTTAAACGTAGGAACGTGAATGTTTGTTTGTGTGGTTGGGTGTGTTTGTGTAAAATAAATTTATATATTTGAGTGTATATGTATTTGTATATGTTTATTTAGGAAGATACATAGAAAATAGAATTACAGACACACGTACGTACATACATATACACACACACACACACACACACACACTTAAAAATGAAAGAAGCGGGCTGTGACAAAGTATAGAAAACTGCGTTCGCTACAGACAGTGATACTCATGCATATAGATGTACACATATGCGCGCACACACACACACACACACACACACACATACGCACACATGTTCATACAGAGTTAAAGCTCAGTTTGATTCTTTTTCACCTTCTTCTACCCTTTTTATATATAAAATACTACAACTAGCCGTCATTTTTTTACGGCATGGGGGGGGGCAGATAGTATATATATATTTCACTACAACGTGACAGACACATTGTCCCGAATGACTGTTTCACAAAGTAACTCAGCTGAAGGTACAACACATCCATGTGACGTTATTCAAACGTATTCTAAACAACAGTACGTCATTTGTCTGTTTGAGACACCTTTCACTTTACATTTTTTATTATATATCTCAATGACATTTTCATCAATACCCCCATAATTCATCGATTTAATAACAGAATTAAAAACATAAAAATGCCTTAAAAATAAGAAACTTTGGCATTTCATACCTTTATATTAAGAAAGCAATATTTATTAAAAACTTATTCCTCTCTAAATCACATATTTAATCGAAACTGAACTGGACGCAAAGTGTTTCCTTTTTTTATAATTGGAAATATCATATTTTGAGTTCTGCTTTATCTATGATATCCATTAGATGTCTATCAGAACGTAATAAAAAATAGCATTTGCGTCAATGCGTGACAGTCCCCTACGTATAATATTTATGACAAATTCTCAATACATAATATTAAACACATCTCCCTTTAATTTTGTCTTATTCTGTCTTCATTTATATCCTAGTAAACTTTCTTTCACACCCCTCCCTTCCTGACACTATCTCCTCTATTTCTACGCACACAAACGTGTATATATATATATATATATATATATATATATATATATATATATATATGTATATATATATATATATAGAATATAGATCTGTCGAGTTCGAAGTCTCTATCTCTTTTAAATATAAAAATGTTAAACCTTGAAATATATATATATATATATATATATATATATATATATATATATATATATATATATATATATATATATATATATATATATACACACATATATATATAATATATATTTGCATGTTTATATATATATACATGTATATATATGTGTGTACATATATGTATATATAAATATACATTTATATATACATACGCACGCACACATACATATACATTACATGCATACATATATACACTTATACATACATACATTCATACATACATACGTACATACATTCATCCATGAGGCATACTTACGTACATAGATGCATAAACACATGCAGGCGTGAAAACATATAGAGATAGACGAGATAGAAATGTATTTACAAGGGACACAAAAATACAGAATCAAATTTTAGAATAGGTAAATTCATAACTAGAAATCTGTTTCAGTAACCCCAGAGTTACCTAACAATCATAAGCAGAATAAATGAGCGAAATATCACGGGTGTTTAACTGGTACCCGATCACTTGTAGATATTACAATAAATACTGAACACCCTCATCAACAGAAGGTTAGCAACATTGTTGCCCTTGACGAAGAAATGTTAGATTCTTTTGAGCACGACTCAGTGCTTTCCATACTGAGAATTCCCAAATAACACATATTTTTTGCATACATACACACTCACACACACACACACACGAATATATATGTATATGCATATATGTATATGTATATATATATATATATATATATATATATATATATATATATATATATATATATATATATATATATATGTATATATATATATATATATACATATATATATATATATATACAATGTGTGTGTGTGTGTGTGTGTGTGTATGTGTATTTGTGAGAGTGTGTGTGTGTTTGTGTATGTATGCCTCACCTATAGATAGGTTTCTTTATTAGCCGCACAGGGCTCAACACAGAGGGGACAAAATACAAATGTAGAGTTTTTTTTTCTTTTCGAGGGGGACGAAAACAAAGCAGAAAAAAAAACGAAAGTGGGGACAACGATGAAAAAAAAAACATCGCAAAACGTTTGGGGTATTTACAAAAAAATACGAAATAATACAGAATAGATAGATAGATAGATAGATAGATAGATAGATAGATAGATAGATAGATAGATAGATAGATAGAGAGATATTTCATATTAATTGTTTGAATATGAATCGAAGTTAATGCTCGTGCACTCTTATCGACCAGATCGAAGCAAACTATTTCTCGGTATTCCAACATCTTTTTGAAACAATGTATCACATTTTTATCTTGGTCTATGGTAATAGTATCATTGACGTGCTGTTAATGTGCTGGACCGTTTTTCATAGTAAAACGCTTTTAGTGCCTATGTTTTAGTTGTTTTGTCTTCTCAATTATTCGGCTTCGATATTGTCTATATGTCTATATGTATACCATATTTCACAACCTGATATTTTCAATGGTTTTTTTTTTTCCCCTGTAATTGACAATTGACAATCACCAAACCAATTCATGCTAGTCAAATCTGAAGACTGTATTAGTTCTTCAACTCAATGCGATTACATACCATGAAATGATAAGTAAATAGACAATTTCAAGGAAAGAAAATTAACTTCAGAATAACTATGTCCGAAAGCGAAAATCAAACAATGACCAGTGAGTCAAACCACCACCTTAAAAACTGTCCTAAGAAAATAATAGAGATATAAGATTAGAAACACGCAAACGATAAAGCTGATATAGAATAAATAACCCCATTCCAGCACATTGTTAATAGGGTGAGTATCAAAAGAAGACAGTTCTCGGATAACAGTCGCACTACTGCATTGTTGAAGTTCTGAATCAATTTGTTCATTTTATATTAACAGTATACACTACAACTTTTAATGATATTGAATACACTCTTCGTATATCAATTGGAAATGTACACAAACACACGCACACCACACACTACACACACACTTACACACATATACATATATATAGCTGAAAAAAAATTGGAGTCAAGAAGTACAGTTGGAAATTTATATTCATTCCCTACAATTGTTTCTACGCAGGTACTTGATTATGCAACCGTTTCGCTGCATTATGTGATCTATTTGTGTTTCCTCAGGCGATATGTAAATATTGTCCCCGTAATTTCAAATTCTCCACTTCAAGAGCATTCCTCCTGTCTGTCGGGGCCTCGAGTTAGTAGTAGTCACTGAATTTATCAAATGTATGTTGTTGCTGGTAGGACCGTTTTCAACCTTCTTTGAACGCATAGGTGCAGTGGGATGGTGATTCTACTAGTTAAAGTGGTTGCCGTTTTAAAGGGAATGGCATTTGATTTCTTTGTACCTTTGATTTCTCCTTTTGACACTGATGTAAACACTATCCTGATACATATATATATATATATATATATATATATATATATATATATATATATATATATATATATATATATATATATATACACATATGTACGTATTTACATAGGTAAATAGATAGATAGATAGATAAATAGATAGATAGATAGATAGATAGATAGATAGATAGATAGATAGATAGATAGATAGACAGACATACCTTTACATATATACATCCATACATATACACGAACACACGCATCCAGGCACTGACACGCGCACACACGCACTGACGCATACATATACACACACATACACACACGTACACACACACAAACACACATATACACACACACAAATATATACGAAGTTTTAAATTCATTCAGTCAGATACCCGACAAGCTATTAAGTAGCACTAAAAAATCGAAATATTTTATTCCTCTGATATGCCGAAGAACCGTGTTAGAAGATTCACGTGTTTCGCGTATGTCAGAGATGAGAAAAATTAAAGTGTGTGTATTTACGAATATAAAACAGTAAATCATGAGTAGATAGATAGATAGATAGATAGATAGATAGATAGATAGATAGATAGATAGATAGATAGATAGATAGATAGATACGTAGTCAGACAGACAGACAACGGAATAAATAGACAATGCATACCTATTTCTTTATATGTATATTATTAACAGCAGCCGACGAGACATAACTTAACATTTGAATTATGTTATTTCTTAGTTCAGATCCATGAATTAAACCAACCAATCGCATTATTCACATGTTATTGATAAATTAAATTATTGAAACCATTCAAGAGTTTTGATAATAAAGAAAATTCCATTTTATTTAGAACACAACTATGAACATCTGAATACTACACAGGAAATATAAATATATCAGTAAGAGGAATCCTATAAAGATACCAGGCACTTTGTTATATTACAATTTTCTGGAACAGGCAGACATTTTCTCCCTCAACTTGTCTCTCTTCCTCTCTCATTTTCACCTCCCACTCCTGTCCCTGTCTCTCGCTTTAACTATGAAATCCACAGTCGTTATCTTCTTTTCTAAGACTTCCTTTCCTCCCTCTCCCTATCTTACTAATACCCGTATTAAATCTTTGTTTCTGATTTCCAATGAAAATAGTAACAAGTATTTAAGAAATACTGAATGTGAATTATATACATTCATATACACATACATATATATATGTACATACATTAGCTGTGTAGCCGCAGGTGTGGCTGCACTTCTCGACGACAAGGTTCCGGGTTCAGTACCACTGCTTGGCACCTTGGTCAAATGTCTTCTACTAAGGTCACAGACCGACCAAAGCCTTGTCAGTAGATTTCCTAGACGGGAACTGAAAGCTCGTCGTACACATGCATGCATACATACAAACATACAGACATACAAACAGACATACAGATAGACATAAATATTGACTAACAAATAGACGGACAGGCAGACAAATAGGTATGGACGTATATCTGATGCTATGTATGTGTCCGTGGTTGACTCCCATCACCGCTTCGCTAGCGATGTCGATTTGCCTGTACTGCGTACTGTAGCGGTTGCGTAGAGAACGCCATTAGAATTATTCAACCTGAAAATATATAACTGGGTCGATTCGAGCGACTAAAATCCTTTGAGACAGTGCCCCAGCATGGCAGCAGTCTAATGACTGAAACAAGTGAACGATAATATATATATATATATATATATATATATATATATATATATTATCGTGTGTGTGTTTATGTATATATATATATATATATATATATATATATAAACACACACACATGCAGAGAAGGACAGGGAGAGAGAGAGAGAGACAGACAGACAGACACAGACAGAGAGAGAAGACAGCCGTGCGTTTACATCTAATACAAAAGAAAATTTGGTAATTAATTCGAAAAGTTTCGCCTCTATTGATTTCATGACTTATGAGGTCTAGTGAGCTGAAACGTCGAACTCAGTGAAACGTATCCAGTTAAAGATATTTCAACAGTCACCCTTCGATGAATGATCCAATGTACTGTTTGAAGTTAATGGGGTCCATTCTGGGATTGAATTATTTTCAGATAATGTTAAATACAACCTGAACCTTTATAGGAAAGAATTTGTATATGCTGTGGGTGTGGCATATATGTATATATAATTATTTATATATACATATATTCCTAAATTGATCAATAGACCAACTGAGTTAACCTACTAGTAATGTATCGATAATGACTAGTGGAATCAGCTGTTACCCAAATTTCCTCGAATAAAGAAAAATATGTAATACTCATTACTTTAACTTGTTTCTTAAACATATCACTCTGTGTAAAAACCAGATTGTCTGAGCGCATCCTCCTATTTACAATATAGAAATGTGATAAACCATAACTTTGGACCGTACCAAAAGACTACCGGGAGTTCTTCACTAATCTAAATAATACTGTTAGCCTGTTGTGCCAACAGGTAGCTTATGAAGTCTTCTGCCAGGATTGATAATCCCGTAAGGAACGTAATGCATATTGCAGATTTATATGTGCACTGATGATAAAACAGTAAGCAAGTTTGCTGCTTCTAACCAAAGAATGCCACAGAAATGTAGGTTTAATATGAAAATTAATTCACTTATGCATGAAATCTAGTCGTCTTCGTTTAATTGCGAACTCGTATAATATCCTCCCATCCAGCTCCTTCTTGATGTTCAAGTCGTTCCAAATCCTTTTCCCGATGGAAATACGAGCCAGTTAAGACAGCCGTTCTTGGACCATTGCGCTTCTCAGATATGAGTGGATTCTAGCCAACGTTGAGAAATTTCTCTCATTAACGACTGATATTAAGGGGATGGTCAGCACTAGCTTAATTAGTTTAATGGATTCCGGCATAGCGGAGGTTAACTCCAATTTATAACTTAATTCTAAAATGGAATTGACTGACTTGCATCTTTTGAAATCACTGTGAATAAACATATATTTTAGCTTTCACAAAGCTCTAACAGTCAAAAATGCAGGGATACTTGTTTTCTTCATATTTTGCATGAGAAACGAGTTAGCAAACTTTTCAATCTTATTAATCTCTTGTAATTCAAAACATGCATATTCTTGAATCACAGAAAATCTCTCTCGTACGGTCATTAGGATGTTATTAATTACTTTAAAATAGGTAGTTTTGTAATTAATTTGTGCACCTTCATTATCTAGGAGGAAGATCGGACTCATCTACCTGTTCAATCACAGCAGCTGTATCGTGCAGAAGGTTTTCATAATGTTCGTCCTTACGATAACCTTCAACACAATGAATGAAGTCATTTAGTTTACTCTGACCATGCTTTATTTCGAGTAGCTTACCTTGTAGGATATCAAAGACTTTTCCAGCCTGAGAAAGTATTCTATGAAAGTAATTGATGAAAAACATGAATGTGAAATCGTTCAACTTTGCCATTAGATTGTCTGTTTGACAAAGTGCATCTTCATCCTTCTTTTCGCTAGAGCCTAGAATACGTGTCGTGGCATTTTCCAAGTTTTCATGCAATAGTTTTATGCATGACACAGTCCTTGATCTCTAGCACCATCTTGTCTCGCACGTTGATGGAATACTGACGTTAAACTGCCTGAAAACGTTTTCCTGATGGGTGCTGGAGGATGTAAATTTACTAAATGCGCGTAAATACGGAATTTTTTTTTTTTATTTCACTCACCTTCTCGACACTTTTACTCAAGACTAAGTTAAGTTTATGCAAATAGCAGTGAATGAAGTGCGCGTGTTTAAATCCTTTATCCCTTAGTTTGCCCTGTACTCCGTTTAGCGTTTCTCCCATTACAGCTGCTCCGTCTTAAGTCTGGCTCACTAATTTATCTGTAGCGTCACCGAAGGAGTTCAACCGAGTTGCGATCACATCAACTGGTCTTCTAGCACTTTTATCATCACTGTCTTCATAGAATCCAAGAAATCGTTCACATGTTTTTGTCTACATATACATATCTTATTGTGATTGACAGTTGGGCATGCATTGCACAGTTTGTAGTTTCATTGGCGTGTACAGACATAAACAGATTTTCGTCAACTTCACTTCTAATTTCATCAGAGATGACATTTCCAA
The DNA here is from genome assembly GCF_046866305.1 of Octopus bimaculoides. Taxonomy (NCBI): domain Eukaryota; kingdom Metazoa; phylum Mollusca; class Cephalopoda; order Octopoda; family Octopodidae; genus Octopus; species Octopus bimaculoides. The sequence goes on from NC_142935.1 coordinate 93,510,025, forward strand.
CCGCTTGTATTTGGTCGTTTTGTATTGTATTTGAGACTCCTGAAAACTGTTTCTACCCCTCTTTAATAGAAAGTCATGAAGCAAACACGCTGTCGATATCCGCAAATCACTGCAATAGTACATGGTAATTTCCTCGTAAAGGCAGCTCTTCCTTACACAGATATTACACTCCATTTGTTACCTGCTTCAAATATTGTCTGTTTTCTTCAGTTGCTTTGTTATGCCGTTCTTTTTCCAGTTTAGTAGACTCACTAATAGTTGTTACAATATCGCACAGTCCGACGCCGGGCAAAATGCTTAGAGGTATTTCGTATGTCTTCATGTTCTGAGTTCAAATTCCGCCGAGGTTGACTTTGCGTTTTATCCTTTCGGGTCAATAAATTAAGTACCAGTTGCGTACTGGAGTCGATCTAATCGACTGGCACCCTCTCCAAAAATTTTGCGCTTTGTGCCTAGAGTTGATAAGGATATCGTACAGTTCGAAAGTTTTCAAGCTTTTATAACTACTTAAATGATTCACTGATTCACTGTGTGTGTGTGTGTGTATGTGTGTGTGTGTGTGTGTGTGTGTGTGTGTGTGTCTGTGTGTATGTATGTATTAACCATAGGACCAAAGACTAAAAAGTTTCCTAGAGTAGTTAGATAAATGTAACATTGTGTCTGCCAATGAATAAGCAAGAAACCTAATTGTGTAACCCGCCTGTCACGTTTGCATATGATAATTTCATGTACCTATTTAGATATGTATATATATACATTCCGAGATGGATACATAGATAGCAAGGTAGACAGACGAAAAGACGAACAGACACATACACACAGACACAGACACACAAACACAGACACACACACACGTACACAACACACACACATACACACACACACGTATATATATTAATATATATATATATGCATATGTTTCCATGTGCTTGCGTGTATTTATATGTATGTGTTTTGTGTGTGTGTTTATAAATGTGTGTATATGTATATACGTATGTATATAAATAAATGTTAATAGATAGATAGATAGACCTACACGCACATATGCTGTGTGTAAATGGTATGTATAAGATGTATATGATAATTAGATTGCTATATAAAATATTGATACAGCGGTCCTTTCTAAATGCTATTGTATGTGACCTGTGAACCATATTTTATTAGGGAGATCGATAAGTAGAAATCATAACACTGATTGAATTAGGCAAAGAATATAATATATCCTGAAAGAAAGAATTCTCATCGTGTGTGGCTATATATGTGTTTGAAGAATTATAGCAGTTAGTATGAATATATATGAATATGTGTGTGTGTGCGTGTGTGCGTATGTGTGTATGTATGCGTAGGTGTAGCTTTAGGTGTGCATATGCTGTAATTTATAAACAGCTGGAATTCGAGAAACTTCGATATTTATGTAGATTCTTGTAAGATATTTACATATGTATGTAAATTGGAATAATAAACCTTTATATATCTATATGAATGCAAAGATGTACATATTTATAGATAATCATACCTACAAATACATATGCACACACACACATACACACACCCACACAGACAAACACACACACACACACACATATGAACTCTGCATTTGTGCGTTATATGAATAGGGTATGTTGTTCTACGTATTTATTCCTGCACTTAAGGACTGTTGTGTTTTTCTTGACATGTTAATTTGTATTATATGCGATCTTCAGAAATGGAAAATTGTATTATGGGTTCAAATGTGGAATTGTGTCATTTCTAAGGGAGTAACATATTTGCATTTCCAGCATTTGAAGACCAAACTTAGAGCAATGTTTAACACATTACCCGCCATAGATTACCTTTGTTGGTTTACTTCCGATTCTAATATCCAAGGAAATGTATCATAGTATGAACTCGCTTCTCTGTATCCATAAATGTAAATACACAACCCTAATCTCACTCTCGCACGCGCGTGCGCTCATACACACAAATGCTCACACAAACACACATGCACACACCCACACACACACACACACACACATACATTATCTTTTTCTTCTTCTTTTTCATGTTATTAATCTTTTTTAGCCATGTCTGTAGTTGAGTGCTCCAATTACTATTGGCATCACGTCTACTCAGTTCAATGATCACAACCTCCATGTTTTCCACTTTATATAACTGTAGTTGTTCAGTTTCCCTTCTTTCTCTTTGATACCGTTGTCAACGGGACCCGCTATGTCGATAACAGTGCATGTTCTTCCTTTTCTTCTTCTTCTTCTTCTTCTTCTTCTTCTTCTTCTTCTTCTTCTTCTTCTTCTTCTTCTTCTTCTTCTTCTTCTTATTGTTGTTGTTGCTGTTGTTTTTGTTGTTGTTCTTGTTGTCGTCTGCTCATATTTTATCCCGTGCTTTCAAAGCACTACCAAGCGCAGCTCTGTCTGCATTGGGTGTGTGCTGTGGTTTGATGCGTTGCTCTCATAGTTACTGTATTGAATCTCTTTTTTTACGTTATATATATATGTTATATATATATATATATGTTATATATATATATATATATATATATATATATTGTTAGTATTGGTGTTTTTGTTATGTATTTGTCTGAATATTTTTTTATGATACCCGATGTGCCTTTTATGATAGGAATTATTACTGTTTTTAGACTCCACATTCGAGTTACCTCTATTTCCAGGTCTTTGTACTTTGAAAGTTTCTCCGTTTCATTAAGAGAAACTTTGTCATCTGTTGGTATTGATACATTAATTAGAAAGCATTTTTGTTCTTGATGATCTCTGACATCTATATCTGGCCTATTGATCTTAATTTCTCTATCTGTGTGTATTGGTATGTCCCACAGTATCGTTGTTTTTTTCATTTTCTATGACCTTTTTCTGGCTTGTGCTTATACTATCTTTTTTTCTGTTGTTATTCCATAGTGTTGGCATAGCTTCCAGTGTATATAGGTCCCAACTCTTTCATGTCTGTGAATATATTCCTTCTTAGGCAGGACTGGACAGCCAGAGACAATATAATTTATTGTTTCTTGTCCATGTCCACATATTCTGCAGTTACATTTTTATGTTTCTTTTCATTATATGCTTTTGGTAATTTCTTGTGGGGAGGTTTTGGTTGGGTGCTGCAATTAAAATGCAATTAAAAATCCTTCAGTCTCTGCTTTGAGTCCTGAGCTTCCCAGCCTTTGTTGGGATTTTGCTTTGTCTATTTCTTTTGCATTTAGTTTAACGCAGTATTTGCCATGAAGGGACTTTTCTTGCCATCGTTTTACCATGCACCGCTGCTGTTCCAGTTTTAGTTTAGATTTCAGTTGTTTTATAGCGTTTGTTGTTTCTTCTTTTTGTTCATAATTGTTAGGTAGTAGAACTTCTTGTTTGTATTTGTCAGCTTCCTTAAAGACTGAAAACATTTTTTTTTTTTGGTTTTGTTCGTGTTTTGTGGCTACTTGCATTAGTTTTCCTTGCTTCTGAAGTATGTATTTTTGTAGTCTTACGGTGTTTATTTTGTCATAGTTTTCTAGCTGTATAAGGCCTCTATCATCTTGTATACGTTGTATACATAACCTTTCTTTGTCAGGTTGTGGGTGGTGCATCGTAAATCCTGTCATTATTTTCCTAGTTTCCCTGTCTATTTTGATTAGTTCATTTAGTGTCCAGTTAAAGATATTTTAGCTGTAAGTTATATCTGGGACGACTAGAATGATGATACCTATTATTTTTTTCGCATTGAGTTCTGTTTTCAGTATTAATCTTAATCGTCTATTTTTATAAATTGTCTCCGTTTGTGTGTGTAGTATCGTGTCTAGTTCATTGATTCCTAAGTATTTGTATGTCGGCACATTTTTCTAAGCCAAATTTCATGTTTATTTCTTTTAGTCCCACTAAAAGAAAACTGCTTCTAGTCAGTGAATAAGGTCTCTCAATACAAAAATGTAATAGCTACAACCATCATGCAAACTTGCAAACTGTTAAAAAAGGAGAATTTGAGTCACAACAAACGTGGCTGTCAACAACACACCTATTGTGTGAAATAGAATTCTTGCTTATACAAAAGAGGACCGTTCGTTGTTAATCGTACTTTCAATGAAGTACATACTAGACGTGTAATGTTTTGCTGAAAGCACTACATCATATAAGTATTTTTCATAAGAGAGTCGTAATTTTAAATGAGAAAAATTACGTACCTTTTACTTTCCCAAGCCATTCTGGTGTATTTGGAATAATTAGAAGTAGCACTTAAAGATGAATATTTAAGAATGAGAAAGGAGCGAAAGCAGAAGACGAGACAGTATGGAAGACGTAGCTTCCCAAAATATATATACTATTTGGGAAGAAGAGATATGAGTATGAACGTTAGCGACTTCGGGGATGACGTTGGCTCCCGGTTCACAAAAATTGCAAGGCACAATGTTAACAGACGTCAGTGAAGACGGAACTTTTGCTGATATGTGTATTCACTGGGTTAGTCTAGACATAGAAATGTTCGTGTTATCGTAAGATGACAACACAGACCGGAGCTGTGCTCTGTAGCTTAGGTTGAAAATGAAGACTTAATAGCAGTAATCCTTAGCAGAAAGCCTACAACTAACCCTTTTGTAGTAAATCATTTGAGAGCTTTCTGCAACCAAAAAAGAAATCAACGACAACTACGACAAATCTTTCATGCTGTCGTTCTAAGGTGACATCGTACTCTAAGAATGCAGCTGGTGCCAACACGACAGTGATCAAAGCAAATCACGTCGTCTTCATTTCTGGGAACCAAAACCAACCCACCTAAATAATAACTGCCTCAACTACGTTAAATGTGTATGCTATATGTAAATAACTTCAGTGCATTTGAAATTCAGTTGATGGCGTTGTGTTGCCGAATTCCTTTCCTTAAAATGTCTCAGTAACAGATTTTTGTAGAGACTTCACATTCCTTGAATTACTAAAAAATAAAGTGCCAAAATTCGTATATTGTAGTCAACATTCTATCCTTGTACTTGTTTACCTCTGTACACTTTCTAATTTACATATCGTACTTTTAAGAATATTTCACTTGTTACACTGATACACATCGATGGTATTTTGCATTTTTTTGTTTCATATATTAATAAAACACATCTCTTATCTTCTATTATCGTTAGACTGCGGCCATGCTGGGGCATCTCCCTGAAGATTTTTTTGTTACTTTTAAAGTCTGGTACTTATTCTGTAGCACCGTAAAATTACGGAGTACAGCCGTTATCAAGTTGCGGTAGGGTAAGGGTGGGGTGCAGATACTGACTGAAAGACAAATGCACACGCGCTCGCACACCCACATACACACACATATATATGTATGTATATACATATAAATATATATATATATATATATATATATATATACAAGAATAAGGGCAGGAAATCGTCAATTAATAATAGAATTAATAATTAACAATTTTGCTAAGTAGTTCAGTATGAAAAAACCTTTATCGGTAAAACCATTTATCATCATAAATATACAGGGATTAGCATTGAGTTGCTTCTCCAACATACTGAAAATTTAGAAATAGCAGTCAAAGAACTACTGATTCTAAACTACAAATTTTTCTCTAAACGGATGGCGATATTTATGGCACACGGTTTTTTGTTCTATATATACATATATATATATATATATATATATATATATATATATTTATATATATATATATATATATATATATATATATGCACACACATACATACGACTGGTTCCTTTCAATTTCCGTCTGCCAAATCGATTCATATGTATCCGATCGGCGCGTGATTGTAATAGACGACAAGGTGCCATGCTGTGGGAGTAAACGCCAAAGCATGTGATTAGGGAACAAGCTTCTTACCACACAGCCGCGCCTTAACCTCCGTGTGTAATATTTTTATATGCTTAAATAATCACGGTCAAAATTTTATACTGAATAACATAAAAAATATTATTTATTGCATTTCTTCGTGATGTAGGATGAGGCATTGTTATATATCGTTTAGTTCGATTTACAGTTAAGTTATCTCGGGTGCAATCTCACTGAATAATACCTTGTGAAAGTGATTTCCACTATACACTTGGGGCAGGTCAATGCCTAGTAACGACATCTGAAAAAATGAAACTGTGGGGAAGCCCGTCATATGCATATACGTGCGCGTGCGGTCTATGTGTGTGAAAGTATGTGTGCACGTGTCTTTGTGTTCCTCCACGAATACTTGAGAACCAGTATTGATGAACAGTAGCGGTTGGGCATAGAAATCGATAGAATAATTACCACACTTAAACCATTTAAGTACCGGGGCTGATTTGATCGAATACCCATTCAAAGCAGTTCCTCAGTTTGGCCTTATTCCAAAGACTCAAACTAGTAGATGATGAAGAAATGAACTACCATCTTTTCTATGCGCGCGCGCGCGTGTGTGTGTGTGTGCTGTAGCTGTCTACTTCATTAGTCATACCGAATCTTCGTCTAATTCTCTTATCTTTGTATCTTTATCCACCATTTATATTATTATTACTGTTACCATTAGTACTACATAACTCAATTAACACTTACTCATTCTCCAGTATTTATCTAATTAAAATCACGTTTGTCAACTAAAATAAAAGATGGATTACTCCTAAGCTAGAAATCGAGGGAAGAACTACATGCTAAGCAAAAACTGGAAATCGTTTAAACCAATCAGATGTTGGCTTTGAACTTGAAAAGTTCCTTTCACAATTACGTAATGTCAGGTTCGACCAGCCAACCAGGAATCATGGGTAAGTATTTTCATAAATTTTTGGGGTCGACCAAAGATTTAAAAGCGAATTGCGGTCGACGGAAACTGTGTGAAGCTCCACTAACAGATGATTTGTCTTCGTTATCTGTAAACTTAATTCGTATCCCGATTTAACAACCAGAATTTAGGTCTGTGAATTCGGTATAAAGACAATACTCTGCTATAAATCATACTGGTTACGAAAACCATGAGAATACCGAAACCATTGCCATTACTACTTTCATTAAAAATGTAAAACAAATTGGAAGTGAACAGGTACGGAAATTGTATTTAAGAGACAATGAGACAATGAGATATACGTTAATAATGATTGACATTTCGGTAGATATATTCTCGTTTGCTAACATTCATCTGTTCTTATACATTACGGAAGATGTTGAAAATATGGCGAAGTATTAATTCACTTAGATAGATTACTTAAAGTTTCAGGTAGATTAGTAGCGTACAAATGTATATGTAATCCTTCTCAGTTATATATATATGTGTGTGTGCGTGTGGGGGGTATGTGGGGGGGGGGGTATGTTTTATGTGTGTGTGCGTGAGGACGTTACACACAAAATTAATAAGCGTTAACATATGTACATTTGTTTTGCAAAATGTGTTCATACGTATACATACATATGGACTTGTAAATCCTTATTCATCTATCGATCTGTATACGCACACACGCACACATACACTCATATATATATATTTATGTGTGCACGTGTGTGTGTATTTCTATACATGCATACATACATACATACATGCATACATACATACATACATACATACATACATACATACATAAATGTGTGGATGTGGATGTTTATGTTCTTGCATATCAGAATACATATATGGAAATATTATATTTCTATTCCAGTATTTCAATACATAGTTCTGTGGTTGCCGTTACATCCTGAGTTCAAACTCCGCCAAGGTTGACTTTGCCATTTATCCTTTCAAGGTTGATTAAATAAGTACCAGTTACGCACCGGCGTCGATGTAATCGGCTTAATCTCTTTGTCTGTCCTTGTTTCTCCCGTCTGTGTTTAGTCCCTGTGGAAAATAAAGAAATATATATATACCCGCAGCCATTTATAAGAATAAAATAAGACCCATATACGCGCACACACACTCGCAGAGACTTAAACGCATTCAAACACACACATATACTTATATACATTTATATATGCATCTAAGTGTGTGTGTTTGTGTGTGTGTGTGTGTGTGTGTGTGTGTGTGTGTGTGTGTGTGTGTCTGTGTCTGTCTGTCTGTGTACGTGTGTCTGCGTGTGTGTGAAAATAATTGTTGACATATTCATACTTTAAAAAGTCATTAGAATAAACGCAGCGGTATTGAACTGCGTTTGGTATGTGAGACGAATGCACTCATACACACACACTCACACACACGCACACGCAAGCACCCACGAACACCCACGCACGCACATTCACTCACACACACACATATACATATATGCGCATGTATTTAGGTATGTGTATATATATATATATATATATATATATATATATATATATGTAAACATGCATACGTGTATGTATATATGCCTGTGCCCTAAATTCATACGCTAATGATTTTTGACAGTTTAATATTTGAGAGGGAAGAATTTATCGAAGTAAAACAAACTACAATTATTATTCTTTTTGACAACTGGGGAATGAGGATCGAAGTGGCTAAAACTGAGAAATTTGGAGAAAATTACCATTACAAGAACAAAACTACCACCACCACTACCAACAACAACAACATCAATAATAATAATAATAATAATAATAATAATAATAATAATAATAATAATAATAATAATAATAATGTTTTATATTAACTTCGTTTCATGATTTCCCCAGAGGTAAAGATCTAGTAATTAACAAAGCTCGTTTTAGTTGTCCGGACTACAGACTCCATGTTAGGAATTACATGTAAGATATGAAGTTATATATCATATGTACGTGACAAAATGCCTTCTCATCACGCTCATTCTATCGAGGAGATCAACAGAGGCTGGCATCGAGGTCTCGCTGATTAAAGCTACTCTAAGTTTATTGATACAATGTCTGATGCCATAAAAATAGTTTACTTTGACATACAGGATCAATAAACTGTGCTTTCGGAACTCTAACGTTTTTGGTCATGAAAAGTGAAGGAAATATCTTGATGAAAAACTAAAGGAAAAATGTTCACTTTATGTGTTACACGGATATATAGATTAATGGAATGAGAATCCAACTTCTAAGATATCGAGCAGCGATTTCAAATCAGTCTCACTATTTGATATTCGTTTCTGTGTAAGGTACTATTTTGCTTATTGTACATAGCCTCATTTTACATGAGAAATTTACGAAATTTGCAATGAGCGTTTGATGATCCCATCATGAAAGCATCATCATTAGGAGCTCTAAACGAATCATATATTGAGAGATAATTTATTAAATGTGTGTCTTTAATATATGATATTTAAATACAATGTATTAAAGGAAACAAACAGTTTATTCCACAGTACCACTACATTCTACATCGCGTCAGTTCACTGGAATTTTTCAGTGAAATATTGTTGATATACTGAAAATAATATTGGGTTTCACTGTAGGAATAAAGAGTCAAGGTACACTTGAGGAAACAAAGTCTCACAAAACACTCTTTAATTGTATATCCCACAATGCGGTCTTGCAGGTGGACGGACACCACTACTGTATGGTCTAACCATTTATACTTTTCATTATACATGACATCGCATAAACAAGTATACAGCTTATCGACCAGCTGCTGACCACACCACGATTGTTCATTTCTTTAAAGGTACTCTATTTATCACAGTGATGACAACAATTGAACCTGGTTTACTATAAGATTAATCATCAACTCTTTAAGCAGATGTAGCAACTTTTCAACATCATATCACAGTAGTGTCTCATGATCTTACGAACCTAACTTATTATTCAGAAACTCATAGATGACATCTGCAAAATTTGTTACTGTATTTTTCATATGAATACATGAATGTGCCTGTCCTTGTGGCCAAAGTGTTCAGCTCATCATCAAAGAACTGTGGTTTGTAGTCCTGGCAAATCGGTGTGACGAGTCCCTGAGGAAAACTCTTCATTTCCCTTTCGCGCAGTCTTCTACGTCAAAATGAGTAGCAGCAGAATTAATGCCACCTTCCCTCCTTCCGCCTGTTAAATCCGGGGTGTTTCTCCGCATAATGCTGACCGTGAACGTGCTGACGAGAGTGTGTTGGGGACTAAGGTAGTTAGCGAAAACATGCAACCAATCATAATCATCTACAAATGACTGTTGACTTTACTTCAACAAGACATCTTACTGAGCCAGTAGTGACAGATTCAAACCAGTATATATTGAAATGAGAGGTGAAACATTTATTAACTTAGCATAGTGTGATTCTGCTCTGTAAACCAATGTATATTATTAGAACGTTGTTGACAGGATTCGAGCCAGTAGCTACTATTGGTCAGGCATCTACGAAGACAGCAGGCTATCATTATTAGATCAGGAAACAAAAGTCTAATAGAAATTAATTATATAAAGCTGTGCTCTTTCTCATCAGCGTATAAGACAGTCCATCAATGTTGACATTAACTTGGCAAAAGGTTAGCTACGGCAGAAAGGTAAGTAGCTACAATAAATAAATAATGTAAAAAATATACATAAAGATAAATGAAGAAAGGAAGGAAGAGTGAAAGGAAAAAAGAAAGAAGGAAAAAAGGAAAGAAAGAAGGAAAGAAAGAGGGTAAAAGAAGAGGAAAAGAGAAAGGAAATGGTAAGAGATATTGATTAGTGACTCTCTTTGTGACCCAGAAAATTTCACCGATATCTATATTCTGCGAAGATGTGTTTGCGTCTACGTAAATATATATAGATGTATTTATCTATACGTATATATTTGTATGTGTATATACAGGGTTGTGACTATGTATGTATGTATGTATATATGTATGTGTGTATATATGTATGTACGTATGTATGTATGTACGTATCTATGTATGCATGTATGTGTGTATGTATTTATGTTAATAATGCGTTATATAGTGGCGAAAATCAGCGAGAGTGTTTTCCAGTTAAGACTGTGTGGAGTACATCTCTGACTGATCTTCGTCTGTCGACGATAAGGCTCCAGTTTTTCAATCAACTGAATAATGTGCTCCTGAATTAACGTGTAAATGACTGAGTACTCCGCAGATACGTGTACGGAGAGCTTAATTATCAGACAGAATCAGCATGACACAATGTGCAATATGACTCCATGTTTTGTGTTACAGTTACAGTTTACTTGGTAGGCTTTTTCAAAACAAGTTCTCTTTACCCAATACCATTCGCAAAGTATTGGTCGACTGGATAATTAAAAAAAAGGTAATTTCTATAAAATGGTCTCCCTAATCCATTCCGGCTCCTCATATATGCAAAGTGCATTTCTTAACCACATGACCACGCTGCACTTACTCTGTAAAGTATAAATCACGTATTAAGTAAGTTATTTTTAAGATGCGAATTTATGCCGAGACCTTATATGTCTTCTTTCCAAGGCTAGTCTATTCATGTTCATCCACACAATGAAATATGCTACCCAAGATATGGCTGCGTTCCAAGTGAAACAAGACTTAGTAAAAACATGTGTTTCTTTACACCACAACAAAGCACCCGGGATTTCACAATAAATTGGTTGCACACATCATTAAAAGCGCTAAGGCTGCGAGCTAATGGGATCGTTACCACGCCAGAAAAAATATTTAGCTTTAGTTTCTGATTTCAAATGTTCAGCTTTACGTTCTGAGTTCAAACTACGCTGCTGTCGACTTCGGCTTTCATCTTTTATGAGATCTATGAACAAGTACCAGTTCAGCACTGGTATCGATATATTCGACGAGCCTTTTCCCTCAACATCCTAGGCCTTGTCCTCAGAGTAGAAACGGATATTAAAAGCAGCACACTGAATGATTAGTGCGACTCATGTAATAGTTCAACTCAATATTACCATTCATTCTTGAAAGTATTCGAGGTTCTAGAGAGTTGTTTGGGGGTCTTCGTGTGCCTGCATAATATTTTCATTCTCCAGCTGTGTATTGCGTAAAAAAAAGGTAATTACTACCCGAAATACTTCTGCTTTTCTGCGTAAGCGTTTAATGAATAAAATCTGTGTTAATCATCTAAGAGTTCACACACAAAGTAAAATAGACATGTTAACTGAAATCTGAGGTTTAACTTTGGACGTAAAATCACTGCACAGTTGTCAGAACGAGTGCTTAAATATCCGAATTTTTCCCGGGTGTGAAAACATACATGTTCATCTGAATTATTAAATAAGTACTTTTATAGACAGCCGATGGAATTATGCATAGGGCTCAGAATGAAAATAGAAATAATAGAGTAAATCAATGAAATATATTTCAAATATGTTCCTTGCGTGTGTGTGTGTGTGTATGTGTGTGTGTATGTGCGCGTGTGTGTGCGTGTGTATGTGCGCGTGCGTGCGTGATGCGTACGTGCGTGCGTGTGTGTATGTTTGCCAAACTTGTAAATGCACATATTGGTCACACAATATATGTGTTTTGCTTGTACTCTTAATACCAGCGGAATTTTGTCGACGAAAGTTACTTTAAGACGTACAGTATTAAAAAAGCGCTGATTATCTCAAGCCCAGGCGAAGAGAATCGCCCCGGAGGTGAAAGAGAACCGTGGATGTTGGTATGTACCTCTTATTTCAGTTCATTGGCAGCGCATATTTGGGTCACTCTCGAAAAGAATTCAAATCGCTTAGATATATTCAAAGAAAATAAAAACTTTCAGTTTACATACAACAGCACCGCACAAGGAAAACAGCATTAATTTTTCAATTAGAACCAACTCTAATAATGCAAGCGATATTGATGTATGTGCCTTGTTTAAACGCTTATTACCTGCCGAATTACGTCGCTGGGTGATGTCACATGGATACTGTTTATATTATTAGAGCTACCTCTAACTCAATATATATATACATTTACATAGAGACACAAACACACGTTTGTGTAGGTATATGTGTATGTATACATATATATATATATATATATATATATATATATATATATATATATATATATATATATGTATATACATACATACACACATAAATGCACACGCGCGTGTACGTGTATGTGTATATATGTATGTATGTATGTATGTATGTATGTATGTATGTACAGAATGTTTGAAGTGGTGTACAGATTTTATATATTAAGAAACAGAAAATTATTTATTTAGTGCTTTCATCTCGATTCAGAGAAACGAGATGAAAGCGCTACATAATTAATTTTCCCATATATTCTGACTGGCTCGTTTGTCTTTATATATATATATATATATATATATATATATATATATATATATATATATATATATATATATATATATATATATATACAGAGAGAGAGAGAGAGAGAGAGAGAGAGAGACATAAAAAAGATTAATAATTAAGGGTCCTACACGTAGCACCAGCATGCTAAATATAGCAGTCAGAAGACGACTACAGCAACAGATTTTCACTGATACATATTAATTGAAATCAGCGAATGAACAAAAGTCCTAAGTCCCCGTATCATTAAGGAAAAGAATCGTAAACTGAAAAACCAAACATGGCCGTATCGTCAAGATTTCAAACTTTGTGAAAATGTCGCTTAGTTATACTCAGCGAGGCATGCTGACCCAAGGGTCATAGAAACTGCCCATCTCAACAATGTGTGCAATGTCATTTTCACAAAGTTTGAAACCGTGACGATACGGGTATGTCTGGCTTTTCAAGTTACGATTCTTCTGCTTATTGGTACGGGGACTTAGAATTTTTGTTCATTCCCCCGATTAAAATTAATGTGCTATTTCTTTACTACCCACAAGGGGCTACACACAGAGGGGACAAACAAAGACAGACAAACGGATTAAGTCGATTATATCAACCCCAGTGCGTAACTGGTACTTATTTAATCGACCCCGAGAGGATGAAAGGCAAAGTCGACCTCGGCGGAATTTGAACTCAGAACGTAGCGGCAGACGAAATACCTATTTCGTTATTGCCCACAAGGGGCTAAACATAGAGGGAACAAACAAGAACAGACGAACGGATTAAGTCGATTACATCGACCCCAGTGGGTAACTGGTACTTAATTTATCGACCCCGAAAGGATGAAAGGCAAAGTCGACCTCGGCGGAATTTGAACTCAGAACGTAACGGCAGACGAAATACCGCTAAGCATGTCGCCCGGCGTGCTAACGTTAATGTGTACCAGTGAAAATGTGTGGTCGTAGTCGTCTTCTGACTGCTGTTTTCAGCGTGCTGGTGCCCTTAATTACTAATTAATGATTTTTGTTTTACCTTACGGTATTACCTTTATAGCTTATTACACATGGTATGCCACTTGGTATTATTGTAAACAATAAGATCCTTATATATGTTTTTTATAACTTATTAACTCTTCAATCACCTTTTTAAATTTGCCGCAGCATTAAATACTGTCATCGTGCACACTGTTGAGATGGGCAGTTTCTCTCTCTCTCTCTCTCTCTCTCTCTCTCTCTCTCTATATATATATATATATATATATATATATATATATATATATATATATATATATATATATATATATATATATATATATATATATATATATATATATATATATATATAAATTTTATAATTATAAGCATACTCATAATTAGAGTTCAGCAAAATTGCTTCACCACATACCGAAATTTAGAAATAGCAGTTAAATACTATTCCACTACCCTACTATATCTCCTAGACAGCAATACTCCCAACTCACGCAGGCAAAGAGAAGACATAACGCATCTACCCGGCTTTGATCAACTATATACGTGTTTCTGGTTTTAAAAATGTAAACTATCATTTTTTTTTACTCACTATATTACTTGCTATAGTCGCTATATTACCTGCTAGGCTTAATACTTCAATGTGTAGGTGGAGGGGATAATTAGATGTGGAAATTGTGTGGGATTCTGTGTGGAGTTGGTGTCAGATGAAGAGAGGTACTGACTGGAGCTCATATAGCGCAAAGGAACGAAGAGAGAAGATAAATTCTGTTCACGGCGAAAGCTGGAGTCCGGGTAGTCCCTGTGCAGAGACATTCCGAACACAAACAGATGTTGTAGCACTAAAGCGGGGTGTGACTGCCGTGCCTGATGTCTCAGAAGTACTCCGCGAACTGGTCAGCCAAGAGGTGTCCCGTTTGACCAATGTACAGGGATGGACAGAGAGAGAGAGCTGGAGATGCAGTAAATTACATTATTAGACGTGCAGATAAAGAAGGCGGTGACGTCATAGGGATGGTGTTAAGTGTCATTGAGGATGCAAGTGTGACAGCGTGGGTCGAAGCAGGGAAGGACTCAGGCTGAGAGGTAGGAGTGGAGAAGGAAGGTCACGAAGTTTATGGGATCATTTGAAGGAGGGAAGGAGTAGGTTAATGAAGATATATGAGGTGGGGTCGGGCTGGCCAGTGAGGACGGTAGTGTTGCAGAGGTAGGGGCAGGTGAGACAGCATGGGCGGAAGCAAAAAAAGACAGTCTGAGAGGCAGGGAAGAAACTGTAGACCAGGAGGTCATGCAAGCTATATATACATATATGTATGTATATATATATATATGTATATATATATATATATATATATATATATATATATATATATATACACATATACATATTTATATATATATATATATATATATATATATATATATATATATATATATATATATATATATATATATATATATATATATATGTATACACACACACACACACACACACACACACACACGTATATGTATATATATATATATATATATATATATACATTCACGTATGTTTGCTGATGAATAATGAATTAGGAACTATGACCTGAATATGTTGTGAGATGTCAAATAGCTAAGTTTGGGCAAAATATTCCAATGTCAAAACCAATATATTATTCTACAAGCGCACGCACATGCGCACGCGCATACGCACACAGACACAACACACACATGCATATATATGTACACATATATACGCATTTATAAAATCTATATACATATAGTTATATGTATATACATTTATATATATATGCACGTACATATGTATTTGTACGCTTATATATATATATATATATATATATATATATATATATATATATATATATATATATATATATATATATATATATATATGTATGTATGTATATGTGTGTGTGTTTATGTATATATGTGTGCATATATATGTTTTAATATATACGTGTTTGTGTGTGTGTGTGTGTGTGTGTGTATGTGTGCGTGTGTGTGTCTTTGTATTTCAATATAAATCGTTATGCATAGTCTATCACCGGAGATCTATGTGTGTTTCTGTCATTAAGCGTGGAGACTGGTAGCATATGCACACTTTTCTTAGGAAGAAAATGCCTATGAATTGAAGTAAAAAATGGCACCATCAATAAGGAAATCGATAAAAAGCTTGATGTCAAATTTTGGACACAAAATCTATAATCTAATCAATAATGATCCGTATTATATAAAATTAAAGACACGTGAATATGATGTCCCATAACACATCGAAAATGTAGTGTTAAGCTTATTAGATCTTATGCTTTACTGCAATTTCATAGTGTTCCTCCCCCATGCTACATTATGGTGCAGGAATCCTGTATCAATAATAGCTGTATCGTATCATTTATAACAGCGCTGATTTTCAATAATCCACAATTTTATGTTATCATTTGATTTTTAGGGTTGTGCATTTGATATGAGAATATGTATAATACTTCTTCCTACAGTGGGATTATAATGATAGCTAAGATACCATACAACTACGAAGATTACAAGGAGTTGGTATCATTTGAGCATTGGATACAATGAATTCCAATATTTGCTCCGACTAAGACAGAGCCGTTTACACGCTGTGCAAATTGCCTGTCTTTAACTTCTGTGTTCTTATTCTGGCGAGGTCGACTTAACCTATCATCCTTTCGAAGTCGAGAAAAGAAAGTATCAAAAGCACTGGGGTCGATGTAATCAACTAGCACCTCCCAACAAAATTCAGCCGTGTTACTATAGCAAACAGGAACATTGGCACCGATGTTCTACGGTCTGAGTTCAAATCGTGTCGTGTATCATACATCATCTCTACATCCTGTCCTAAAGTGATATTTTGGGACAGGATGTAGAGATGGTGTATTGAATTGGCTCTAGTAGTTCAGCTAATTAGACGAACAATATCGATTTTCTAGAAACTTTAGTTCCAAAGCCTTTCCGGATTACTGATTTTTCACGATCAGGAATAATGATGACTCTATGAGTCATCATTCTAAATAAAAATAGATATAAGCTGGCGCTCCGCCGGTTCTGTCGACGAGTGTTCCTGTTGATATTATTAACGGAAGAGCTGGCTTTTGAAATTAACGTGCAAGTGACTGTACTCCATAAACACACGTAATCTTAATGCATTTCCCAGGGAGATTCGGCGTGATAGAGAATGAGGCAAGATTTACTATTCATTATTGCTAGGAGAGTGGACCAGATCAACGTGAAATAAAGCGACCTGCCCAAGGAAACACAATAGATATTAAACTCTCATAAATAATAAACTTTTACCTTATTATGATTGACAAAATTTTTATTAATACTATACTGTGCAAGACACTAGTCTGTACAAGGGATCAGTAAACTATTCTGGCTGCTGCGGAAATTGTAATATCCTACTCGTAAATGAGTACGGACTATGATGAGATTCCGGACCAGCAACGTCTAGCAATGTCCAGAATGTTGGTGCTGTACCTGCATTAGAATTTGTTCAATATCCCTTCTCATGACACTACCTTTCTATCTGTATATACAAAGGCACACGTACTCATATACACACATACACATATATAAATGTGTATGTGTGTTTGTGTCTGTAATTGTACCTAGCTCCAAGCTTGTGCTATCGTTCTTCTTGATATCAGTTCTCTATGCATTCTTAATGCAAGCTTATCATCTGAGAGCGCCGTTTTGAATTCTCACTTACAATTCAAATAACTTATCTTTCTTTTAGCCACGAAGGAATACGAGTGAAGAATGAAAGATTACCATTACAAAGCACCTTTTTATACGTCTAAGGATTTATGATAATTAAGATGTTGATTTTAATAATAATGCTCAAAATCTGAATTTTATTTGACGTTCAACACATCCTTCTAGTGCCATAAAACATGACATGAATATCGTGAAATCGCATTTGTTTAAAAATATCTCTAATCAGTCTTTTGTTTAGTGTCTATGAGAGAAATGATTATGTTTATATCTGGTGATCTTTCCCAATTAATAATTGAAAACATACTGAACGTATAAAGATAGATTTTAAATAAACGAGTTGTTATATTGCCTGCTAGGCTTAATACGTCGACTTAGAGTTACATTTACATGTTGCCTCTTAAGTTTAAAGTGTCAACATGTTTTCTATCATTTTTAAAGAGTAATCTTATTATCAGTTAAATAAAACGCTACGAAAATAAAACACAGCACTTTAATATAGAAAGAAAAGAAAAAATAAAATTGTTTACGGGACAAAAAATCCAGAAACTTATGCAGATTAGAACCTCACAAATGTTTGATAATTATCAAACCTAATTTATATCTAGAAGACGTAACAGTAGTCATTAACAGCCCGGTCGCACATTTGTTGCATCTGAATTCGATTGAATCTAATTAATGAATTGCTGGTAGTAATTTGATCAAGCTTAGAATATCGAGAGACGTTATAGATTCCACTGGGACTCGATCGTAGTATATTTTGGGAAGAACGAATGAGTCATAAAAGACTACAGATACTACATTTGCTCTGAGTACTATTTATTTCAAGAGGCATTTTCTATACATAGACCAAGTAATTATGTAATTACAATCACGTAAAAAGTTAGTATTCATGAATTTTCTGTTGTAGTTATATATTTCTGGTCAATTATCTCCACCCATCCCTTGTCTGTTTTAACACGTTTTTGTTTAAGACTGTGATATCGATAGGAAATCTTAACATACATTCATATATCTTTTAGGAAGACTATTGTGATACGTTTAGCTACATATCACTTATAAGGAAAGTGATTCCATCTTATATTTGTATTTCTACTTTTAGTATCATTTGTGTTACTATACTTATTTCAGACTGTCATTGAAACTGCATTTGATTACGGCATGGGATTCATTATGTAAATATTTCTTTCAATTGATAGAATAGACATATGTTTAGTAATATAGTTCGTAGTTGGGTTTTGATCATGGGAATTTGGGTAGTATTTATATTGAGGCATACCTTTCTTTCGTTGTGTTTAAGTTAATGCTTTCGCTGATTTTAGCTTTAATATTGCACACCTGTAATTTACACGTGATAAGTTTGTTTTTATTGAAACTTTTACACTGATTTCACTAATAATGATAATAATAGCTTTTCACGCTTTTCAGAGTATTCCCATTTATCCCAGTATTGTCTTATATTAGTGAATTCCGTTTTTAGTGTGTATGGGGTATGACAAATTATGAAATAGCTGCTCCTTGACAGTTGTCTACTTGAACACTGAAATGTTCATTGTAGCGCTTCGAAACGGAAGGAATCGTCAAAAGTTGTAGTGATACAGTAATGCTTCCCAGCAATCATAACGAGTATTCTACACATAAACTGGTAATATTCTGCACTAGTGAGATGCTTGGATATACAAAAGCTGGATACTTTTAACTACATGATTGAGGGATTTACGTATTTCTCTTGTGTTATACCTGTTTGTGTTGCACTTGTATAATAGAAATTATATTTTATTTCCTTTTGTTTAGATATAGCAAACTGACATTTTCTTTAGCTGCTGACTCCATATTGCTGATGTGACCCTGTAAAACAATGTATAGTTCCCATGGTCGGAGGTGCTCTATTCATTTTACTAAATTTAACGTATTTCGGATAACATTGGGGTAGTTATAAAAATCGTTTCGTCATCAGATTGATTTAAGGCCAATTCGAACTTATCGACACCCATAACTTCCGCTTGATTATGTAGTGGTTCGAAGTCAGATTTATTGTCCAACGATGTGTTGTTCGTGACAATGACGGACAAGAATGTATCTCGTTCCAGTTGGTTTACGAAGTGAGCTATGTTTTATATTTGTAGCTATCATATAACGAAATAGCTCTCTCTCTCTCTCTCACTCATGGTATTTGGAGGTGATTGGTATAATTAAATTTAAAGAATACACTGTAATAAACGAAGGGATTTAGAATGTTGCAAAGGCAGAATTTTGCATGTCAGTTTAATGTATAGTAAACTAAGCTGGAAGAAACGAAATTATGATATATAAATATATGAGAAAAATATACTATATTGAACATTCATCGTCAAAAGTTATACACATAGCTAAAGATAGATAGACAGATAGATAGATAGATAGATAGATAGATAGATAGATAGATAGATAGATAGATAGATAGATAGATAGATAGATAGATAGATAAGTAGAGAGAGAGAGAGAGATTCTTATGTATATACACATATGAATAGAGGGATAAATAGGTGGATAGATTGATAAATATGTATTTTGATGGGCATTTATACATTTAATATATATATATATATAGATCACATACATAGAAACGTACAAAGATACATACAAATAGATGCATACATAGATAAATAGACAGACAGATACATAGGTAGATGGAAAGAAAAAAAAGAAACTTCATCTGTTCTTATCTAGTGTTTATGAAAGCACGGGCTTCTTTTGCGCTCTTTGATTGAATATTGCTGATTGACAAAATTACTATGTACATAGCAGCATCAATTCAAGCGCTTCTTTGCAGTACGAGGTTTGATGATATGACAATTCATGTGCATATACGTACATATAAACATATATATATATATATATATATATATATATATATATATATATATATATATATATATATATATATATATATAACATGCACACATATGTATGTAAATACATATATCATACAATATTCATACATGAACTTATGTATATGTGCATGTACATTTATATATATATATATATATATATACTCTCACGTGCACGAAATATATATGCCTGTGAATATGATGCATGAATATATTTTTCTTCTCCCTCTATAAATACATACTTCATCAAACCTCGCTCTTCGTACAACATGATCGATACAAGCAATAATAACACGATGTACACCATTCTACATCCACTGTATCAAATATCCCATCTTTCTCGTTTCCAATAAAGACCGATTTAATACAACACTCCATGTGTGTATATCTTTCATCAATTTTTTTTTTTATCTATTTATTTTCCTAACGTGTTCCTAATGAAAGGAACGTCCTGCTGCCTTTTCTATCAGAGTGTCTACGATGAAGCTGAATGTAAGTAGTGCTTTACGACAAAAAAAAAAAAAAAGGTTTCCTGGAGATCATTTACACTTGATATTCATGCTGATAGAGATAATGATAACTAGTGTTGGCTGCCATATTAAAATAAGCTCTTAAAAGAGAAAAAAAGATATTTTCTGATATGCTTCACTATGTGTGTGTGTGTTTTTTGGTGTATACAATATGATGTGTTGCTTAACTGGGTGATTAAGAAATCAAAAGTTTCATGTTCTCATGATTTAGAGTGTACTGTCATGAAATCGTTCCATCGCATCTGACTTCTTATTCATGCCAAACCACTCAAAATACATGCATATATTGACTCACATGCGCGCAAGTACACACACATACACCCCCATTTATGTGTGTGTATGTGTGTGTTTGTGTGTATGTGTGTGTGTGCAAATAAATATATACATATATACATGCATACATACCTGCATAGAGAGATAGATAGATAGATAGATAGATAGATGATAGAGAAATAGATATAGCATAATCATAATAAACATTTATATGAGTATAAATTATATATATATACGTATGTGTGTGTTTGTGTGTGTGCGCGTGTGTATGCATATATATATATATATATATATATATATATATATATATATATACACAAACACACACACACACAAACACACACACACACACACACACAGAGGGTGCAGTGAATAAATTGTCGTCTAAATTACGCAAAACTGAAAATAACATTTATATTTGATTTTAACAGATGCATATTTACCAAACTTATATAAAATTATCTTGAAATACCAGGGAGTAAATTTATTGAAGCCTACGAAAGCATACGAAACGCTTACGAGAATATAGAGCTCTAAATACTAAACATATACTAAAAATATATTCACAGAGACTCTTTTAGAAATTGCATATCTAAAGTAACTTCATATATAGTTTAACATTATTTATAAAGGGGATCATATACCAGCTGCCAATATAAAGGCATTGTTCTTTTGTATTGAGTTAACAAGAAACTAATCTGTTTTTTTTTTATTTTTGTGCGTGAAATAAAAGTAATTTTGTAATCATACAAAGAATAAACTTTAATCAATTATATATTCTCCATTCTATTCGATAACATTTTCCCATCTTTCTGGCAAATTCATGATTCCGGACTCATGGACTTTATCATCCTTATCAGCCCAAAACTGAAGCAACTGTGATTTCAGATCAGTTTTCTGATTCAAAATATTTTAAAAATAAACGGTAATCTAATGGTGCAAGATCAGGGCCATATGGTGAATGTGACATCATTTCCCAACCATGCTCCGATAATTTTTCACGAGGTAGTAAAGACGTGTATGGTCTAGCGTTTTCATGGCAGAACACGGTTCCTTTACGATTTGCCAATTCTGGTCGTTTTTCTTTGATTGCATTCTCCAGTTTCATTAGTTGTTGACCGTGAACATCTGGATTGACTCTTTGGTTCCTTGTAAGCATCGCAAAATACACAACACCTTTGTAATGCCACCTTTTTCTGATGTACTTCAGCATTCGATGTAGCTTGTGCTGGTTCATTACGCTTAGACCATGATCATTTTTGATTGATGTTATTGAAGACATTCCATTTTCATCACCAGTGATGCATGTCTCAAGTATTGATTCGTTGTGGTAAGTGACTCTCTTTCAATTTATGTGGAACCCAAATAAGGAGTCCAAAACGTTTAAAGTGATTTTTTAGTCGTTTTGTGTGATACATTTACCCTCTCTGCAATCTCGCGCACTGTTTTATCACAATCAAATTCAATTATGGCTTTTATTCAGTCATCATCAACTTGAGTAGGTCGACCAAAACTCTGATCATCTTTGAGTGAAAAATCTTCGGAACAGAATTTTAAAACCCATTTCTGACATGTGCGTTCTGTTAAGCAATCAATACCATAAACTTCACACATCTCTTTGTGAACCTCAGCAGCTTTCTTGCCCTTATGGAGATAAAACAGCAACATATGGCGAAAATGTTCGTTTCTGCACTCCATGTTAAAATTGCCATTGAATACAAAATTAAGTGCAATTTGCTTCGAAGGTACGCTAAAAGTAACGGCTATCAAATGTCAAAAGGAAAAATCATAACATTGCTGAAAGGTTTCTTCAGAAGAGTCGTAAATCTATGTATTTGCGAAAAACGAAATTACTTTCTTGCCAATCCAATGTTATGTTTCGCCTCTGCGTGAGTGTGTGTGTGTGTGTGTGTGTGTGTGTGTGTGTGTGTCTGTCTGTCTGTCTGTCTGTCTGTGTCTGTGTGCGTGTGTGCGCGTTTGCCTGTGTGTGTGTTCGTGTGTGGAAAAGCTTATGTCTGTTTATGTATGCCTACGCCACACTCTCTGAAGTGTTCGTATCTATCTATCTATCTATCTATCTATCTATCTATTTATTCAGATGCATACGTCTTTATATATATATATATATGTACGCATATGGTGCTCCAGCATGGCCGAAGTCAAATGACTGGAACAAGTTAAAGAGTAATATATATGTGTGTGTGTAGATAGATAGATAGATAGATAGATAGATAGATAGATAGATAGATAGATAGATAGATAGATAGATAGATAGATAGATAGATAGATAGATAGATAGATAGATAGATAGATAGATAAATGGATAGGTAGATAGATAGATAGATAGATAGATAAATGGATAGGTAGATAGATAGATAGATAGATAGATAAATGGATAGGTAGATAGATAGATAGATAGATAGATAGATAGATAGATAAATGGATAGGTAGATAGATAGATAGATAGATAGATAGATAGATAGATAGATAGATAGATATACAAGGAAATTTATTTGCTAATACATTTTTTCATTACATAAAACACAACTCACCCTTTAAAAAAAATCAAATTTTAATAAAGTTTTGTGCACATGTTATCGATAAAATTTCGATGAAATTACGATAAAGTTTCGATACAATTTATTCCATAAATCTGCATTCAACTTCTATGAATGCTGTACTGTCAGTCTCGAACCTTTCACATGCCGAGACCGAAAGGTCTTTATACATTTTGGAGGTTAGCTGGACAATGGCGATCTTTAGTGAAATTTAGATTAGTCTCCCTTTCAACAACTCTGTGAAGGTAGTAGTTCTCTGGATGTAAATCTGTCGAGTTTTGAGGTTACAAGTTTGGTGTAACATGCTCGTAAATGTTGTCTGAAATCCATTCTCGCCGCATTATGAGGATTTCATGAGAAAATGGTGAGTCGTTTTGAAATACAATGAGGCTTTCCAGTGCATACATCGTTTACTGACTTCAGCATCTCAACGTATCGAGAGCACTAACTCTTAAACTGTCAAGAAACATAATGTAAGCTGGAATGACACAACAAAATGTTACTCACCACTCCTGAAACTATCACAATCGCTAGAAACCTTGTGTGATTCGCTTTGGAGACATCAGAACTATTTACATACCGTCATTTATCATCACACTTGAAGTCTTTCTTATCGGACAAAATAACCACTTGGCACTGATCGAATGGTTTCGTGCAACAAAGTTCTGTTAGTCCATCAAGCATTTGAAGTTTTTTTGACGTCAGCGCTTATTGCTTTATCAGGATCATCATGGATAATGTTTCGATACCAATGGACGAATTGCTGTCTCTTTATATTGTCCAAACGTTTAAAATTCATTTTTTTTTAATCTTTCATACAGTTGAAAGAATTCTGTCAGAGGCAGGTAGTTCCATCAAACCTTTTATACAAATTGTCTTCAAACACTTAAAACTTTCGAAATCACTGTGTACTGCACATATCTTTTCGTTTTTCATGTTAGCACGAAGGAACCTACTCGAAATTTTGAATTTTACTCACCCCACGGCAAGTTCACTGTCCAAATGTTAGTACTATTTCTAAATATCTCCTAAGTTGTCATGCCAGCACAGGCAAACAGCAGTATTTTGGAGTTTGTTTTGTCACATGTGTGTGTGTGTGCGTGTGTCTGTGTGTTTCTGTGTGTCTGTGTCTGCGAGTGTGTGCGTGTGTGTGAACGTGCGTGCGTGTGAGTATTTTTATACATTCTATATTTTCGGTTCTTTGAGAGGATCAGTTCAATTAATACGTGGTTGACCTTTGTCAGGTACATACTTTTCTGTGTTCTTCATACAGTTTACTCTTCTCCATTTTGTTTCTCTTAATTTTTGTCTATGTCAGTATTAATCATTGCTAACACTACAAATGTTTTCACAATTATAATACTTCGGCGCAAAACAAATCCAGAAAGAAGCAGGAGTAGCGATTCTGTCATCGGTTTTGTGGATCTTGAAATATTTCTGGTGAAAAAATATATGAGAATCATTCCACTAATCTATATCTCCTATATATTAACAGAAAACACATTTGACATTGCAGATTTAGATAAATCATGCCTGGAAAAATAGTAGCGACATTATTGCCACGGTTTAATAGTAGACAGAAAGCAATCAAGTGACTCCTGTTGTCGACGACAACATCACATTCGAAATATTTAAAATGTTTAACGATTAATTCTTGTCTGTGTTGGTTCTTAGTTTGTGTTTTTAATTAGATAAGCATCTACATACAGTTTAATAGAATGCTCTGCAGTCCCCGAGTGTTATCAGTTATTTCTGTGTCCCGACTGTTGTTATGCCCAGTACTCACGACTAAACTGACTTAACTTGTGTGATTATTTATGAATTTTACTCAACAAATGTATTGTATAAATTTTTAAATGGTGAAATGATATAAAAATCAATAAGGAGAAAACTGGAAATTTACTTTATACATTGAAAGTTAATGATTTCTCAGTGCCTGATGGGATCTCATTTCGTTTTGATAACCACTGCTAGTTTTATCATGTATAATATAATTACAACTATCAAAATTAAGTGTGTTAATTATGTTACCTCCGCCCCCATCGACGTGCCCAACGCCCGCTTATGGGCAGTACCAACCATGTTCAGAATCTCTGGAGTAGACGGATAATATGGCTAGCATAGCAGAATCAGTGTTCTGCTACAATCGCTTACAGATGCGTGTCCCCGGTTTACACAGAGAAGATTGCATTGTTTCAGTACTTTTCTCTATTGAATAAACACGAAAGCTATATTCATTGTTTTTTTAAACACAAGGCAGGCACTGAATGTATAGACAGGACACATAAAAGAATACAGCTACGGATGTAAAGATAAGCTTAGCTGTAGCATGAGCGCATATTTCTCCATTTCTCCATAATAGAAAAACAGAGGATATTAAAGAATCATGACGTGTGCAAAAAAAAAATAATAATAATAAATAACAGATGGTGATATGTCTGAGGTTATTACAGCAAAGTTTGACTATAATCTTTCTAAATTGTGTTATGTAACAATTCCAGCGCTGCTTTATATTATGTAGAAGCTTAATATGGTAAACACTAGTTCTTAGTCACATATATATATATATTTATGTATATGGATGGGTGTATGTGCACATACACAGACACAGATACAAACACAAAGACACTCACGCGCACATACATCATAACTATATATATATATATATATATATATATATATATATATATATATATATATATATATATATATATATATATATATATATATATATATATATATATATATATATATATATATATATATATATATATACACATATATATATATATATATATGTATATATATATATATATATATATATATATATATATATATATATATATATATATATATATATATATAAAGAGACTCATACAATAAGAACTAGGCTAACAAAGGACAAGTCGTGAGGTCAATTTTTTCGTCAAAAATAGGCGGTGCTCCAGCATGACCGCATTCAAATAACTGAAGCAAGTAAAAGAATAAAAGAATTATATATATAGGTGCATAAATGTGTTTATAAAGACACACACACACACACTCAAACACATGTATACGTTAGCTGTGCTTGTGACTATATCAACGCGTATATATATATATATATATATATATATATATACAGCCGGTGTACCCGGTAATTCCCGAGGGTAAAGATGTTCTATGGAAACGCCTTATTACTCTGATATGAGAAAGCGATTTCGTTATAACTGCCACAATTCCCGTCACTAAGAATACAGAATACTGTCAGCTGGAGAAGGGAGAGTTTGTTGGGGTTTGGCAAGAGAGATTTTCGGAGGTATGCGAGAAAGATTGTCGCAGGTTGATGGGAGAGGTTGTTGGAGATTGGCGAGAGACAAATACCTTATTCTGTTTACTGGACGTACCTGGGAAATGTATAACTGCTGTCATTAACAGAAAGAAATTATTGTTTTACCGTGAGAAAAGCGCTATTGAATTAAATAAAATTTGGGAGGGTCACAATAGGTAACACAAACAGGACAGTAAAAACAAACAGGAAGGGCTGCTAGGCCTAAACAACGTTGTGGTGGCGAACGCGTAAATCAAGCTACGACAAGAGACAAAGAAGACGTCTTCCTTGTTCCAGCTACAACGGAGAGAAAGAAAGAAAGACGGCAGATGGTCACGGGGGAACCACGTTAGCAAGAGAGGAGGAGTGAGGGAGAGAGTGACAGAGTAACATGACAGAATAGTGGGAGAAGAGGAGGTAAAAATGTAAGAGAGTGGAAAAGAAAGAAAAAACAAAGGAGTAAAAAGATCGTATAGAGTGCTCATCAGAATTATTAAGATAATACTCACTTGGAAGAGGATGCGTGGCGTTCAATCATATGATAGTATAAATTATATATATGTATATATAAATATATA